>NC_056727.1:1188174968-1188402468 GCF_019279795.1 Protopterus annectens
TGGACACATGCAACACATAAGGATGAATATTCCAAAGAGATAGGATATAGAAAGAGCTGTAGTATAGCTAGTTAAAGAAGGGCAAGAAAAAACTTTCCAATTTATTTTGAGAATATTCTGTCCTTATTAAGCTTTCTTGGTTTTCCATGTGAAAAAAAGCTTTACATGTACAACAAGTGATAGATGAAAAGTAAAGCAAAATAACATCTCTATCAAATTCAACAAAACAAATATATTTTACATGGAATCCACTGCATAGTATTGCCCTGCTCTTGCCAATGAATTTTGCCAGAAAAAACATAGAAATACAACCTCACAAATTGTTGCATTTAGCAAGGGATTGGGTGGTTATTATGAAATCATGTTCGTTCCCATTTCCACTTCAAATTAAACAGTATTAAATAAATAATACAGGACTGAGAAGGTGATGTCCTTACCTTTATTCCCATCACATTGCAGCAATATGTCAGCACTAGAAAAATCAGAGAAAGGTGAGCTTCTAAAGTTCTATGATCCTTGGCATTACCAGCATTGGTACGTAACTGGAACCCATCTGACCTATAAGCTATACTTCTAGCTTCAACTTAAATTCTAAGGTATTCTTGACCAGAATTTGGAAAATAAAAAATAATAATTAAAAAAACAGTCACATATATCCATCTGCAGGTTTAAATTGCTCAGTTTATTTCTTTATGAGTGTTCTTGTCATAAGTAAACTTCATCAGATGCACCAGAAAAATATATATTTCACAGGAAAACTTCAGGGCTATAGCTCAATGGAAGAGTAAATCCCCCACCCAGACAATTTACACTCTGTGTATTAGTTTAGGAGAATTGTTCTGGGAAGGACACTCAACTATAGTTTCTAGATTCTTTACTTGTGTCCTGATCGTTAAACTAACATTTGTGATTTGGAGGTTTATATATACTATTGCCTCTTCCATGGCCTTTATGTTGTTTTGGCTGCAAACACTACATTATATGTGTGAACTTGCTTAGTACTTTTCAAGAGATTATTGACCAATGATCCACTTAAACCTGAAGAGTGCAGTCTTTCACCACAAATCTGAATCAACAATATGGTAAGATGGACACTGTATAGGTCCGACATCTACTGTATGGAAAAGTTATCTTAAATTCGGCTATCACAGGATGCCATAAACTGAATGCCCAGCTAATGCTAAATGGTAATCCAGTAGTGTTGAAACGGTGTTTTATTTAAAAAAATGCAATTTCCTTCTCTCTTTCTTGTTAAACTGCTAAAATACTTAGAAAGATGTCCCTTTGACCAAAGTACTTTAATATTGTAATATTTCTGCGCAAGACCTAAACATGAATCATCATATAAATTGCTATTTTAATTAAATATTGCTTTTACTGATGCTCAAGGGACTTTCCAACTTCAAAGAACACAGAACAATATAAAACAGGCATCAACATTAAAATGAAATAATCACATCTGCAGTGTAGCACATATGCAGATGTAAGGAAAAAATGTAATAACATGAGAAGACTACCTCTAAATAATTGAATCAAAGTGCATTTTTACTTAATTCCGTGAAAACTTCAAGACAAATACTCAGCCAGGTCAAATCCCAAAGATATATCTTAAAGAAAAAAGTGTGTGTGTGTGTGTGTGTGTGTGTGTGTGTGTGTGTGTGTGTGTGTGTGTGTGTGTGTCTGTATCTATCCAGAAAAAGAGAGAAGCAAAAAGCATCAATCATTTTAGATCAAAACCAAAAATAACAACAAAAAACTGTTTATTGCAGTGAGACAAGCCAACCTCTGCACTCTCCATGTAACTGGCTGCACCTCACACACTCCCTGCTCATTATAAACACCAACTTTGAGATCACACAACAGTGGAAAAAGGGCAAATTCTTACACCCCACTATACCGTCATCTCGCACACAGGGCAAGCTAGCAGACAGCTTGAATGTTTGTCTTTTGAACATTCTGTTATGCGCTGCAACACATGTATCTACAATGTATACAGACACACACACAAACACATACACATACACACACACACACACACACACACACACACACACACACACACACACACACACACACACACACACACACACACATCTGCACTCGTGTATAGCCTCACACACACATTCTCTGTACAAACATCACAACTGCAATTGTTATTTCTGGGAACTTGAATAAATCATTAAATTCAGTAGGACAGGAAGACTGATGACACCTAAATAATATGTAGGGCATGGAATGTGCTTATTATGCTCCAATATTCAGAAAAAGATAAATCAGTTAAGCACCAGAATGGGGCACAACCCGACCCTGACAAATGTTAAGCACCCCCTGAGAAAGTTGGTATGGTCGGGTCCCACACTAGGCAGTAAAATCTGGGTGTACTCACTAGCAAATGACAATGACAGAACAAAACATTTGTTTTTGACTGCTCTCTGTACCCTTCACATGTCCCTAACTTCCTTGGGAAAAAAAAGAAACTTAAGGGAGACTTGCTAGAATAACTTGGTCTGTGTTCATCTGCATAATCTCAAGAATGCGAATGCTGAAACTCAAATATATTTCATTATTTAGTGACTTCAAGCTTTGGTGGTTCGTCCATAAACCACATATTTTATGAGGAGCAGATTGAAATATAAAGCAGCAATCTGGCTGTCCTGCAAACATCTAGACAGAGAGGTATGGAGGTAAGTGTAAATGTAATGAATTAAGTTGCACTTCCTTTCTGACAGCACTCGCTAAATGTTTTACCACTTTCAAAGCCAGAAAAATGCATGATTTTTTTGCCATTTAACTAGAAATACATGGATCAGACAAAGCTCCGTGCATTACAAAAGATTATGTTCATCTCAATGATCATAACCCGTTATTATGTGGATGCCAAGATTCACCTTGAGAATGAAATTCTTGGCATCCACGTCTCAAACACATAATAAGCGGGTTATGATCAGCAAGCTGCTCTTAGTTCTCTATATAATTAATAACACTTAAAGATATGTGAACTGCACAGGTACTACTGTACTCATTTCTGTGACTCATGCCTTACCAGTGAAATAATATCTCTATGTTGCACACACTGGAGTTCATTATAAAGCTTATCATTAGGGCATCTATATTGTTATATTATTAAAATGTAAGTAAATTATTATAGACAACAGAATTATTTATCTGATACTGCAATCTGACATAAAATGGTCTTTGTCCAAAAGCTGCATATGGTTTTCATAGGTTAACTGCCCTTGCAAGCATAGCCAATTATCTCTTGTGAGACTCAAACCCTGCACCTTATGTTTGCAAGGTAAACACCTTAACTATTAGGTCACCCTCCCTCCACAAATAAAGAGCAGGTTTCTACATGGAATTTTATATAAAACTGTTGTTGCATGTATAATGCCTAAATAAATGGACATTTTGAAGGTTTTACATTAAAGTACCAAAAATTGCTTTAGTTTTGAGCCACAAATTCTAAAATTAAGTATGTCTGCCACCTGGAAAGATGTATTCTTTTTAGAATAGTGTTCAATATAGCAATTTATTATAAGCAATGACAGTTTCATTGCTTCACCTCATCATAAAATGTACAGTGGAATTCAGGAAAAGGCTCACTGATTATAATAATTGCCCATCACTGATTATGATAATTGCCCATCACTGATTATGATAATTGCCCAATGCAGGTTGGCCACTTAGTGCAATGGTGAGAAAATGCAGTTCCGAAACAGCAATAGGCAGAATGAGAAAGACTTCATTATTAGTTTGCTAGCATGTCTCTGAATTATACACTAGTGCTGTCAGACCTGATGGCAATAGTGTTCTCCCTAGCAGCCTATGGATCTCATTGGAAAAGGATCCCCCTATAACCACATATGCATGTGTATTCACAAGCACACATACACACATACAGATTCAGACACCCATGCATGCATGCATACATGCACATACAAACACACACACACACACACACACACACACACACACACACACACACACACACACACACACACACATATACATGGCCATACATTCTCACACAGCATCTACCCATCAATAAACAAGACTCCCCCAAAAGTCAAGGCACTCTATTGTGTGTCAGGAATAAGTTACTTCAGAGCAATAACTAGTATGAGGCAAAGGTGCTGGCTACCCCAGATGCAAGCTGTCAGGAGATAAAATCAGCTGGTATCTGTGATGTAGGAGTGTAATAACCAGCATTGTTTTATGAAGCTATGAAGACATCTCAGCTTCATAAATAAATGCTGATACTGCATTTGTGTTGCTGTGTTAAACTCTTAAGTGGACAGTGTGTGGTGATTAACTGAAACAAGCTGCTCGTACATTTGTAGCAAGCAGTTTGCTACAGTTTCTAAGATCAGAAGAGCTTTTCTTCTTTTCAATAGCTGCCACCCACCACACACAATAGAATCTATACCATATGGGGAATTCTTAAAAGTAAGCTGTGGTGGTGCAGTGGTAGCATTGTTGCCTCACAGCAAGAAGTTCTCCTGTTTGATTCTCAGCTGAAGCACTTTCTGTGTGGAATATCCATAGTCTCCCTGTGGTCAAATAGTGTAGAATGGGCATGTCTTTGCTGAAGGTTGGGTCTTGTGCTGGCACCCACAAAAATTCTACTGCCAATCATTAGTGGACCAGAGTTCCACCGTGGTAACCCCTAACCAGGAAAAGCCAAAAGAAGAACAAGATTGTGTAGTGATCAAAAGGAATTTCAAAATGACTAGGACTATTAGTATGTTTTGTGTTAGAGGGTACAATAAAGAAATGGTTTGGGAAGGGGTTAAGAAAATAGAAAGATAAAGCAACAAGATTTATTATAAGGTGAAGAATGGTAGTTACAGAATACACAACAGAAGGGCAACACAGGATTATATGTACTTAGTCTCAAAATACACTTTATTTTCAGAGAAATGAACAAGTATAGTTAAATATTACTGGGTTTTTTTGGAAAGAGATGTGGACTTTTTGAACAATATAAAATGAAGGTTCTCCTTCAAGAGAGGGTGAAGTATCAATGATGTTTTGATACACGGGAAATTTAGTATGCATTTGTAGGAAGGTATGATACTGTGCTTTTAAAGGGGACTTTTCCCTGTGGTAAATGTGTAGGGTGTCACTTCATACTTTGTAGTTTTCCAGATATTAATGGAAACAATTTCAGGAACAAGGAGTTCTTAGTTGTGATAGTGAAGGAGTAATATATGGACTTAAGTGTCCTTGTGGAAAATTTTATATAACAGAAAGTAACAGAAGTTTCTCCACTAGACTGAAGGAACATACTAGAGACATCAAAAAGAATAAACAAGCCAGTCCTGAAGCTGTACATTTCCATGATTTTTACAATGGGGATCCATCAGGGTTGCAAGCAACAGTTTTAGAACAAATATATAAAAATTGGATAATTTCAAATGATATTAAATATGAGTTGAGAAAAAAGAAATCTATTTTTATTTTAAAATTTAATACACTTTTCCCTAAAGGTCTCAATAGAGGGTAACATTTTTAAATTTTTTTTGTGAAATAGTTTTAAAAGTTTTATTGCTAATTGAATAATTACATTATTGGTATATAAGGAACATTTGGGAAGGAAAAAGGTGTACTCTGTAAAGGCTTGTATAGCTGAGGCACTAGAGATTTTTGTCTTGTTTTTTTTTTGTTTTAATAAAGTGTCTGAGTTTGTGAGTCATTTGGCCTTCACTACCCGTGTGGTTTATACTACTTTTCTTCTTTATTTATTTATTTATTTATGTGGTCCTTTTTATTAAGGGCTACAGATGTCTTAACTAAAATTCTGATTCACTTAACTAGGTAGTTCTCGCAAGTGGCTTGTGAAACAATGTATTTGAGGTCTGTGGGTATTAAGCAATTTAAAGATGCATTAAAAATAAAATGCAAAATCAAAGCTTTGCAAATATATAATTCCATGCTAAACTGTCAGAAAACTGTTTAAGGATGCAAAGTCATATTATTTATAAAGGAAAGAAACATGTTTATGCTTTTTAAAGAGTTAATCCAAGTTGAAAACAACTATATAATTATTAATAATTTGGTTCTGAATATAAATGTCAGTTTTGTCAAGTACCACTTAGTTGAAAAAAGAAAAATCTATTAACCAAGGTCCTTGAATAGACCAAAAAAATACTGAGATTTCTAGCTATCAGATTCACATTAATGGCAACTAAAGCACACACACACACACACACACACACACACACACACACACACACACACACACAAATACATGTACACAATAAACTCAGTCACTACTCAACATTCATGCACTGCAAAACACAAACATATGCACAAAATTTGCATCTTACAAGTAGCAAACCCCACTTTCCCCATGGGGAAACACCCTCCCACCCCTCAAAAATGTATATAATCAGTTCTTGGATCACATTTACATGGATGAGTAGCACTTAGAACATTAAGTCACACAAGTATTTATGTTACACAGCACTCATATTTTTCATCTTTCACAAGCATACACTGTAACACATTTTCAAACACAGCACATCTCAGCTGCACATATACACTGCCATCAAACTCAAGCAGTAACTCTAAATAGAAGCATGCATAGGCAGACACACACACACACACACACACACACACACACACACACACACACACATGCACACACTACAAGCAATTCATAAATTACTCCTATTGTAGCTTCCAGTCACATACAATTCAATCTATACCTGGATACCCACTCCACATAGTTTCTGAGCACTCTCTCCCACACCATACTTTTGACCACTTGATATAAAACACTCACCACACACACTCAGTATGATTTCCATCATTCACAACAACAAACAATCTCTCATGCACTACACTTGTTCACCCATTCATTCCATGCCTTACATGCACAATGCTCAACAAACATACCTATCTGTACAGTGTGTACACAACACATCGACAGCTTTTACACATCACTGTGGTAGACCCAACACATCTGTTATAAAGTAACAAACACTTACTGTGTAATACAGAACAGATTTTATAAATCATATGAAATGTATCTAAATATTTATTGATACATTTCTTCTTGTATAACTTTGTTCCCCTCACCTTTTCCCTAATTCAGTATTACTAAAAATCTGAGCTAAGCCTCACTGTGGAGTCCTGAGTGTGGTTCGGGTGGAGGGGGGTAAGCAAGTTAGAAAATGTTGAGTAAAACCTTAACTATAGAGTATTGTTTTGATCTGAAATAAATACAAATGCAGGATTAAATTCAATGGACTTGTCTCCTTAAATACAAAGTAGTTAAAGTTTAGTGGTCATATTTGGATGCACCTAAATTTTACAATTAATTTATCTCCTTTTATATTCTTCATGATAAAGTTGCAAGTGATTTTGCAAAATAAATAAATAAATAAAAACAAAGATTATAGTGGTCTATTTGACTTTTGGTTTTACTGTCTATTCATTTTTTTCCTCTATAACCACATCCACACAATGGTGTCAGGGCAGGTACTTAGCAAAAACTTGCATAAGACTACAATCCATTATGAGTAATTAAAATAACTAATCTCTTTATAGTAACCTTTTAATCATTTTAATTTTATTATTCACATTGTGGTTTCACCACTTCATCATCTTATGTTAATATTCAATGTGGGGTTCCATCAGCAAGAACTAGTTGACAACTTGTCTTTTTAAGATGAAAGAAAAATACAGTTGTGTAAAATTTTACCATAACAGTAGATGTACTTCTCTTCACTGTTGCAGTATTTTTAACATGAGGGATCACCTGCCAAGGGTGGCCCAACGTCCAGCCAGTATACCAAAGCCTTTTGGTTGTTAACTATATGCCATACATCACACATATGCTCCCCACACAAGACATAGGGCATAAAGGTGATGTTTAGACGTATCATAATCAGAACTGAGTGCCCCAGGAGGAATGACTGCCCTAGTATACCAAAGGGTAACATACACATCCAGAGGGACAAAAGACCAGGGGGAGGAGGGAGGGAGTGAATACTGCAATATTTGTGTGGCCACAGTGGTGCAGTGATTAGCATTGCCACCTCACAGCAAGAGGTTCTCTGGTTCAATTCTCAGCTGGGGTGCCTTCTGTGCGGAGTCTGCATGTCCTCCCTGTGGTCGCATGGGTTTCCTCCGGGTGCTGCTTTGGTTTCCTCCCACATCCCAAAGACATGCAGTAGGTGGACTGGACACTCTAAATTGGCCCTAGGTGTGTGTGTGTGTGTGTGTGTGTGTGTGTGTGTGTGTGTGTGTGTGTGTGTGTGTGTGTGTGTGTGTGTGCCTTCTGTAGAAGGTTGGGCACTGGGATGGCAACTCAACACTGTAAAAGTCCACTGACAGTCATGAGCGGACAGATGATCCGCTGTGGCGACCCCTGACCGGGAAAAGCTGAAAGAAGAAGAAGAGTACTATCTTCTTCTATTTCACTGTTGGGGTATTCTTAATGTGGGGAGAGTGCAAAATCTCAGGAGAAAGATAGGGAGGAGGTAGGACCAGCAAAGATTTCTAAGAACTCATGATGAAAGGCCCTAGCAAGACCAGCTCTAGCCATGGATATGACATCCAAGTTGTAATGTTTGGTAAAGATATGCACCAAAGACCAGGTAGCTGCATCAAGGATAGAATTAGTATCCAAACCCTTGAAAAAAGCAACAGAAGCTACAGCCCTAGTAGAGCGAGTCTTAACCATAGAAGGAAGGCTCTTGCCATGACAAGAATAAAAAAAAAATGGCTTTAGAAATCCAAGAGAAAATAGTCTGCTTGGAAACTGCCAAACCTAATGATCTATGATGACAAGAAATAAAAAGCTGATCAGATTTCTGAAAAGCTTTAGTTTTGTCCAAAGAAAATCTGAGTTGTCTGTGCATATCCAAAGTGTGCAACAGCTTCTCACTAGCAGATTGCGGAGAAGGGAAAAAGTGGGTAAATTAATAGACTGATTAAAAGACAGCTCATTCATCACCTTAAGCATAAAAGAAGGATTGGTATGAGCAGACACTATGTCCTTCTAAGAGAGGAGGAAAAGACATAAGGGCTCGAAGCTCAGACAACCATCTGGTAGAATTAAGGGCTAACAGAAGAACAGTCTTCCAAGAATAATGCTGTAAGGAAGCTGAAGTTGCAAGCTCAACAGGAGTCTGAATCAATCTCTCCAAAACAAAATTAAGATCCCAGGAAGGAGGAGGAACAGGCTTTCTAGGAGGTCTAATATGAAGTCACCTTTAAGAAACTGCTTGGTCTCAAATTTAGAGGCCAAAGGAGTAGCTAAAGGCAGACAAGCAGAAATAGCTGAGAGGTGCGCTTTAATGGAAAAATATGCCAAACCAGCACTGAGCAATTGACACAAATAAGAGAAACCAAAGGAACATCCACAGTAAGTTGGTCTAGGTTACGAGAAAGACACAAAACAGAAAACCCTCTTCCATTTGGACAACTATGATTTCCTAGTATTGGGTTTTCTGGCCTCCTGTAGAAACTGAAGGATATCCTCAGGAAAAAAAATGTGCCTATAGGGAAGCAAAATCCTATCATCCACAGTGTCAGCTGAAGAGTGGACAGGTGGGGATGGATGAGAGATCCCTTGTCATGTGTGAGAAGATCCACCTTGTGGGGTAACTTCTGATAATTGCTCTTGGCTAAGTGCAGAGAGAACCAATACTGTCTGGGCCAAAAGGGAGTCACCAGCAAAATTTTGGGAACATCCTGTTTTATCTTGCACAGGACTTTTGGAATGGCAGAAAGGGAAGGGAAGGCATAAAGAAACACCCCCTTCCATGAAAAAGATAGGGCGTCCACCTTCAGGCCAGAGAACTTGGAGTCCTGGCACAAAATTGAGGAAGCTGCCTGTTCAGAGAGGTGGTAAAGAGATCTACTTGAGGAATACCCCACTGGAATATAATGTCCAGAGACACATCCCTGTAAATCATCCACTCATGAGATTGTGTTATGGACCTGGTCAGGGAGTCTGCCATAATGTTCTGACTTGAAGGAATGTACACCACCTGAAGTGTAACTTGGTACTGAATCACTAACTCCCAAACCTAGAGTGCCAATCTGCAAAGAATATAGGGCCTTGTTCACTCCCTTGTTTGTTGATGTACCACATCACTGTGGTGTTGTCTGTAAAGACCTTTAGGGGTCCTGCAGAAAACAGAGTATGGAAAGCAGTAAGTGCCAACAGAAGAGCTCTCATTTCCATGATACTGATGTGCTCCTTCTGCTTCTGAAGGAAGCCCCCAACCCCCGACTAAGGCATCTCTGAACAACTCCTGAGGGGGAAGCAGAGGTTGAAAGGAAAGCCCTAGATTCAAAGTCAGTTGATGATCCACCACTGAAATTCCAACTTGAAACATGGAAGAAGAGGAATTGGAAACTCTAGAGGATGAGAATTCTGAAGCCAAATTGACTTTGGATACCACTGAAGCTTTCTCATGTGCAATCTGGTGAAGGGAAGCATAGGCATGGTGGATGTCATGAATCTCTGAGCCCTCATAAATTCCCTGGCTGAAATCAAGGCCAGAGGAAGAAGGGACTGTAAAAAGGAAATCAGAGTCAAAGCCTTGGGAGAAGGTAGGGATGTTATCATAGGAACAGTCTGGATCCTGCATCCCAAAAAAACAAGATACCATAACAGGGACAGAAAGTACTTTTGAAAATTTACAGTGAACCTCAGGCTTTGCAACAGAGTGATGACCCACTGAAGGTGCTGTAAAAGAATCTCTGGAGAGGAGGCTTGAATAAGCAGGTCATCTAAATAAGGAAATAACAGAGTGCCTTTGAGCCTGCAAAAAGCAATCACAGGAGCCAGGCACTTGGTGAATACTCTTGGGGCAGTAGAGAAGCCAAAGGTAAAAACAGAGAGATGAAAATGCCAAGAAGCAACAGAGAAATATACAAATCTCCTAAAAAGGGGATAAATAGGGATATGGAAGTATGCATCCTTCAGATCCAGAAAAAACATTAAAGCCTGAGGAAGCAGTAAAGGAAACAAAGTATGAAGAGATAACATCCTAAAGGATGGAACCTTCAGAAAGGTATTCAGGTGAAAACAATCCAGAATGGGTCCCCCCTCTTTCCTGGGGGCCAAAAGCATTCTGGAATAAACCCCCTTCCCCTTTTGAGCAGCTGGAACCTCTTGGAATAGTTCCCTGAACCAAAAGACCCTGAAGCACCTCAGGAAAAAAGCTCAACTGGTCTTGAGGTGATTGAGAAATGCCCATGAAGGGTGGAAGAGATTTCCAAGCCATGAAATACCCTTAGCAAATGATGGAAAGAACCCAAGAATCTTGGGTTATACTTAACCAAACAGGAAGATACAGAGAAAGAGGAATGTGGCTTGGAAGAGTCTGGTAGCCAGACAGCACCTGGTTTATCAGGAAAGGGTATCTTCTGAGCAGGTGTAGTCTTAGTAGATTTAGTTGGATGAGCCCTCCTACCACCTTTTTTACCTTTAGGAGAAGGACAATACTGTCTTCTAACAAAATCTTGCTTAGTAGGCTTGTTCCTTTGGATCTTAGGCACTGGTGAAACAAAAATATGTTTCAAATCCTGCAAAGCTCCTTGCCTTTCTCCTGCAGGGACTTGAACAAATCAGCAGTAGCAGCACCAAACAAACATTTGTTGTCCAGAGGAGCATCCAGCAACTTAGCCTTAATATCATCAGGCAGAGGATGAAGCCATAGCCAGAAATGTCTCCTCAACACAGAGCCAGAAGCAGCAGCCCTAGAAGAAGCATCTGCTGTATCATAACTACATTTAATGGAATGTTGAGCTACCTGGGAAGAAGCCCTTAACCAAGACAAGGCAGAAGTCTTTCCCGCAGAATCAGGAAGGTCAGAAATAACCTGACAAGCCTGAAAAAGGAGAGCCAAAACATATCTGACCATATGAGTCTGATAAGGCTAGAGTGACTGAAGTATAAACCTTTTAACCCAACAATTTCATAGCCCTGTTGCCCTTATCAGAAGGAAGAAGCTTGGTAGAAGGCAGTAATTTAGAAGGCTTGTTGGATGCCATACAGAACACTGAAGGGTGAGCAGATAGACACTGATAAATAAAATATTTACAGTCATCAGGCACTTATAAATCTGATCCAGTTTTTATAGGAGCAGGGGGCTAAGAGTCTGAGGGCTGATATGCAGAAGAAAAGGCATCCAATAAAGCATCCAAAAAGGAGAAACAACAGAGGGTCTAAGAGACTCCATTTGAAGGAGCTCATAATATCTCCTTCAGATACTTGGCAACAATCCCATTTAAAAAACTCCATCATCCTGGAAATGGTATCTCAAAGTAAATCTCCTTAAAAGGGGATTCAGGACAGGCAAACTTCTCTTCCTCAGAGCCATAATCCAAAGGGGAAGAAATCTGGGTAAAATAGGCCAGGAATTCCTCATCAGAACCCTCTTCTTTCTCAGAGGAATCCTGTTCCCTAGATATGTTGAGGGGGAATTAGGGGAATATGACCAAGGAGGAACTGGGATAGAGACCCCTGAGGAGGCTTCATGGCCAGAGCATTGAGCAAACACTGTGTAAAATTCTGCCATTCACTTTGAGGGTCATTAGGAGCAGAAGAAATATGTCTTGTCTTTTACCTCTTTTTTAAAGGGACTTTCACCTTTTAAAATGTAGAAGGCTCTGATGTCAGCCTGCACTCAATAATTGTGCTTTGGACTCCCCCCCTCACTAGTATCTGAGGAACCCCCTAGGCCCTTAGGTGATAATCATCCATAATTTCCCTGAAGATCCAAAATGGATGACTGCAAGGCCTCCAAGAATGTGTGAGAAGTTGGATCCATGCTGGCCTCCAAATCAATTGTAGCAGAGAAATCCAACCCAGGAACCGGACGATCCTCCGGGCTTTCACCAGCCTCAAGAGAGATGCCCAGTGGAGGAGGCACAGCCAAGGAATCTGACATGACTTTTTTGTCCTTCTTCTTCGAAGATGGCTGACTCTCATGTCAGCAAGTATCTTACATAGCATCTTTCTCTAAAAGCTTTAGACACCGGTTTTCAAGATAGATGGCAAGGGAAGAAAGACAACTACATAAGATCTTTGGAGCAAATGCCTGATAACTAGTACAGGACATATGGTCATTAGAAGCACCTAAACAAAGTAAGCACTGCTGGTGAGAGTCTTTATGGGGAATCTGTCTCACATACTGGGATTTACCTTTCTGGATGACACAAAACCCCACAACAATGCAAATGCTAAAAACAAAAAAGTATAAGCAAAAACCCCAATGAGGTACTTATCTGAACAGCTAGTAAACTGAACAGTTAGGTAAACCAGCAATGACTTCAGTGATCAAACTGATGATCAAAGATGAGGTTTGGACTGGCAGAAAATTAGTTCTGAGGATGATAAATCTGGATGTCACCTTTATGCCATATGCCTTGGGCAGGGAGAATATGTGTGACATACGGCATATTATTAGCAACCTAAAGGCTTGGGTATATGGGCCGGCCATGTTAAGAATACTGCAACAGTGAAATGGAAGGGCATCTTCTTTTGTTACATTTATCATGGAAATACAGTAGTTTGTACATTAATTTAGGTAGGGAGGCATTCTGGATTCAATTTATCATGATGCCATGGCAGGGATTTTCAGCGGTCTGTCCTTACCAACAAAATAGAATGCTTTAAAAATATATAATTTGGTATTGTATATGATAAGGGGGTTATAGCCAATTCTAAAGGTCAGTTACTTAAAACTTGCTTTAGAACATAACCAAAGCACTTTAAAGATGAATGTGATAAACTAAACCTTGGTTACTGAAATCAGTGGATGGGTGTTGGGTTGGTTAACTACTTATGCACAGTAGACTGATATACATCTCTCTCTCTCTCTCTCTGTATATATATATATATATATATATATATATATATATATATGTGTGTGTGTGTGTGTGTGTGTGTGTGTGTGTATGTATATATATGTGTGTGTATTTTTTGGTGAGGCACAATTCTGATCTATGGAGAAGTTAAGATTTCTGTGGTTTAAAGGAGGATTACTACACCAAAGACTGAGAACCTTGCAGCTTTGTAGTTCACTTTTTCTTTTGTCCACAACAATGAATGTCTAAAATATAATTCATGGAATCGTGGTCATTGGATACAGCTGTTAAAGTTTTTTTTTTTTTGCATTCCCTCTGAGCATGAATTCTCAGTACCTGCCTATGCCAGGTCTAAAAGCTATTTTCCTTGCCCTCAGACTTAATCCAGCATGTTTTGGCTAGTCATGGAACATGGACAGCTGTGGCTCAACATGTCTGAGCTTATGTCTGTGGGTTCTTTTTACATTGTGTCATCACCATTTCCCCCTCCTGTGTGGTCCCAATGGTATGCCTGGGTGCAGGTATGCAATGGAGATTTGCAATGTATTCCCCCACCTTCACAGCAGCTCAGCCATTTCTCCACCCTATTCCACTCTTCAGGAATGCCTACTAGGTGCTGTCCCATCCTCCACCTGGGATCATCACTGTTGATGCACATGGGACTACCCACCCACCCCATGCATGGCTAAACACATCCCTCCCTGCTGCTCCTTCAGTTGCCAGAGCTGCTAATCGAACCCAGGTTACCTGGGTCATAATCAAGGCTTTATGCCTCTGTGCCACCAAAGCTGTTAAGAATGCTACTGTTTTAAGATTTTGTGCATTCTGGGTATCACTGACCTTTATTACAGCTAGGGACACAAACAGGGAAATAGAAGATTTGCCTTAAAGAAAATGCAACGTTTGTAATCAAAATTATAAATAACATCAAATTGACTTGTGTGTACAAGGAGAGTGTTATAGAATCAAATTTCTTGACTCTGTTTTAAGAAGTGAATATGTATGCATGGATTCACAGATTTATAGATTCATAAATATTCCAAGGCCACAAAGTCTCAGGACTATTCTCACCTTGCCAATACTCTCTTTCAGACAGCACCTCCTTTCTCCAGGATGGTCGTATCAGTCAATCCTGGATTAAATTTGCTGATAGACATCCTGTCATCTAGATCCCTAATTTTATTTTTGGTTTATAGAGGTGTATTGATGGGGAGAGGGGTTGGTTTGTCTACCAAAAGTATTGATACCATACTTTTTAACATTTATTTTGAGTCCTTTTTTACTACAACAGCAAAGTAACCCTTGCAGGTACGGCAAGTGCATGGCCCCAAAACACTGACAAGCAAATTCAAAAAACAACAGGCCAGCACCCAGCAATGTAGAAAACGTCCTCTATTTATTGAAACATGTCCTTCAAGGCAAAAGACCAGTTTTGGCATAAAACTTACTAAGCCTTCATCAGTGATGCCAAAACCGGTCTTTTGCTTTGAAGGACATGTTCAATAAATAGAGGACATTTTCTACACTACTAAGTGCTGACCTGTTGTTTTTGAATTCCCTTTTTTTTACTACTCCAAGAGATTATGACCATTTGGGTGTCATAAGGTGACTTAACAATAACCTCCCATTTGCAATCATCTGAAAACATTGTTATCCAGAGGCCTTGGCTCTCTACTTGGTGATCTGAGAAGTCAATACAAAAAAGGAGAGGTCCCAGCACTGAGCTCTAAGGGACACTGCTGGTTACTTTCATACCTCCTGATGAGGCACCTGCATCTCACACTGTGTGGGGTCTGTGTTTCAGATAGTTTGCTATACATCTAATTATATCAAAGTTTTCTTTTTTAAAGCATTTAGATTTTGTATGATGCCAGAATGGGAAATGGCATCAAAGGCATTAGCCAGGTCAAAATATGATGTGTGCACCACACCAAGACTGCAATAACAAAATAATAAATCCAGGGTCAGAACAATTTTGTATGGCAGAAGTTTCCATTATTGATCGAGACAAACAATTACACGATTTATTGCATCACTGTAAGAAGTATCTCAAAACTCTTAGAACATTGTCTTTCTGAATTACCTGGGAGATTTAACACAAAACAGAACTTAGACCAGTTGTTGAAGGCTATGTAATAAGCCTTATGCATAGGTTCATAAGTTCATAGGTGATTACTAGGCTAATGGCTTAAGAGCCATTTTAAAACTAGCCAAATTACTCCAAATTTAACAAAATATTGTTGACATGTCAATACCTCAAGGAATTTTATGGTTACAATATTGGCTTGTACACATCAACTGTTCACAGACTGTTCTTTCCATTAAGGTTATAACTGCCAAATCAGGAATAAATTTGCAATTTTTGATTCAATGGTCCAAGTTACATTTTAATAAGGTAAGAGATGAGCTTTGCTTCATATGGCTGGGAGGCCTGGTCCAGAGAAGGGGTAATCATTGAGAGTACCTGCCCTTCCAAGCAGTCCTGTTTATGTTGCAGATGAGGTTTAGGTCCTTACAATGAGTATTTGTGATGCTGTTTGGTTTGAAAATGTGCAACAAATCCATCAGTGTGGGATCAGAGGATAACTTGTAGGCTAGGGATAGATCATCGAACGGCAGTTTGTAGAAGACCAAGTACAGGAATAGGGCTTTGAGAAGCCACATAGGACTTGTTGCTTACTCCCTATACTCCTTCTGTGAATTTACCTCTGTGGTTACTCAAGCTGTTGCAAGTGTATGGTCAGGTCCATGTGAAAGGGTGCATTGTACTCGATGACTGGCCTGATGTGAACCAGGTATAGAGGAACTATGACCTCTTTGAACCTAGATACCATGCTCTTACTTATAAATTGTGCAACACAGAATGATTTTCTCCGCACAATAGACACGTGCTGGTCAAAGGTCAGGTTATTGTCAATAATTGTTCCTAGATCCCTGACCACTGCTTCATTACATAAACTTCCATAACTCTCCTTTCTGATTCACAGTCAATGGTTATCTCAAGTTAACATTTTCCATCATTCAAATACTTCTAATGCTTTTCAAAGGTTCAAATGATCCCCACAGCAACAACGTCTTTCCTGTAAAAACAACTATGGAAGGGGGCTTGGTCATCAAATTATAGTTCTGTAAAATCTATTTCACTGCCTTCTAAATAATTTTCTTTTTCATTTTTAAAACTTTTTATTTCATGAGATGCATTTAGATCTTTTTTAGATAAATTAAACAGCAATCTGTAAGACAGTTGGGGCTGCATTTTACATCATTATATCATCCCTGTTTTACATAGAATTTAATTCAGTTCTTGCTCAGCCAACTAATCTGACCAGCACCAGACAAAAAGGCAAAAAGACAAGCTTTGTTAAATCATGGAATTAATCTGTTCAGAACTAATAGTACTTTTGGCAATTCAGCAGTGGGCTAGAATCCCAAACAATGCCAGTTTCCTGGCTTGTGTCAGTTTAGTGTTGGAACAGGTTGCATTGTTGTCAGAATATGGTATGCTCCCCAGCTTCCCTAAACTGGATTAAGCAGAACTATGCAATACACTTATACTACTACTCAGATTTCTTAAAGCTTTGAATATAGACAGCCTAAGCTGTCATGTATAATTGTATACATATTTATATGCATATACATAAAAACATAGACTTTAAATATATAGACAGATATTGTTGGAATGTGCCCCCTAGCAACTGTTGTGGGTCATGTGGAGCTTAAGTTATGGATCAGTGTGGAAAGAGGATCCACATTTGCCCTGACTGAAGGATGCCACACCCCCCTTCTTATAAAACAGAGGGTCAGAGTGGGGGTGGGGTAGACAGGCAGACAGACAGACAAATATTAAAGCTTTTCTGAAATAGTCAAACAGTACTGTTGATAGACATTTAAGCAAGGACCTATATAACTTGAGACATGTCTTGGAATTCAGACACGGCTACTACCAGCAGTAAGCCCTAAAACAGCTGTTTTCCCACTGGGGGTAGCTCCTACTGATTCAACAGCAGCATCTCCTCGATGATTCTACATGGTCTCTAGAATCAGCATAGTGGTCCATCTTCATAGATGAGCAACAGGCTGAGCTACATACAAAGGAGGCCTTTCGGTGGAGCAGCCTGTTCTAATTATTCATGTGTTCTTCCTATATTATGCAGCTGGGCTACTATATCACAGTCATTAGTCAGAAGTTTACATTCACCCATTCATATTAGATGTAAGTGTTGGGGAGCTACACTGACAAGTAGTGATTTGGGGTCTGTGTGTGTCTGTGTATATGTGTGTTGCTGCATGTGTGAAGAGATACAGAGGAATGTGTGATTTTAGGTGAGTGTTTGTGTGTATGTGTATGTGTATTGCTATGTGTCTGTTGTTTAGGTAGTCACACTAGGGGTTTAGTTAGGGAATAGGTAAGGGTGTGTTTGTGAGTGAATGCATATGTGTGTGGGTGTGGGTGTGTGTTTGTCTCTGTATGGGTAAATAGGTGAGTGTGAGTGTGTACAGTTAAGGGGGGAGCTGATTTATGGTGTCCATCTTTATGTATGTGCGTGAGAGGCCTGCCATTCCTATAAACGTCCCTAGTTTAATGCGCAAATCCATCAGTATTGGGAGGGGGGGACACTAGGGAATTTTAAATATTACTCCAAGTCACTTAAAATCTTGATAAAACAGGATGTTTTGCAGCATAAAAGACTTACAGGGGAATGCTAAACACCAGGGAATTGTAAATATTACTACTATTCACTTTAAAATTCAATAGAACAATGCTTGGTTATACAAGGTACTTAGGGCAGGAAATGCAAGACACCAGAATAGTATTTAATATTACTCATCTTTAAAAATACGATAGAGCCACAGGTTTTGCACCACAAAAATCGTAAGACAGATGGAGACACTAAACGCAAGGGATGCTTTAATACTGCCCTAAGGTATTTTCAAAGTTAACTGAATGCTAGGTTAGTGCCAGCAGAATAAGATGCAAACCCTAAACCCTTTACACACAAGCAGTTGATTAACAGGTCAGCACTTTAGTCCTCTGTACTAACTATGCACAAGAGAAAAGCAGGTAGTGTATCAGGATGCACTTTGTGAACAAGAAGAAGTTTGAAACTTTAATGCCTGGTATTACTTGACTGACTGTAGTGGTAGGTGAATTACAAAGGACAGTGCAGGTAAAAGAGGCAAAATCAAGGACATTCCATAAAATCAGGAACAGTTAAGAGAGGGCGGGGGTGTCCATGTGGTGGGAGCAGGAATACCTCTAAATAGGTGTGCTCAAGACTGCCAGACAAAGGTTGTATAAACACAAGATGACATCAGGAAGAACTTTTAAATATTACTCAGAATCATTTAAAAACAATAGAGCAGTGGGTGTAGCATCAGGATACTAATTCTGAGCAAAAAGAAAAAAGAAACTTGTATGTTTGGCATTACTGACTGCAATCATTTGTAATTTACAAGGGGCAGGAGAAATATGAGGCTACATTACAGATGTTTTGCAAACTCAGGAATGAGTAAAAGGTGTGTGTGTGTTTGAATATGTACATATAAATGGAAGAGTGAATATGAGGGGTGTCTGTAACAACATGATGCTTCGGCTGCCATAGGTGACTACGCCAGGAAGGTGCTGATTAGCATTACCGGCAACATCATGTAGTTCAGAGATATGCAAATTACCAAACCAGGAGGTATTTCTTCATTCAGCTAACATGTCTCTGAACCTCATTTCCCACAAACACAGAAGCCAATGCAGGAGTTCCCACAAGCCATCCTTCGGAATCCTGCGCAGAGTACTGGAGATATTGCCCACTCTGGTAGAGAGATGAAGTACTAGTCAGATACAGAGGCTGGCATCTGTAAGGAGTAAAAACAAGTATCATAGACGTTGCCACAGTTTACTGAACAGGAAAAGACTATGAACTGTAAGACATTACGTTGTTTGAAAGATATATTGAGCAGGCCTAACCTACACTACCACACACAGACACACAATTGCAAGCCAACACACACACACACTCACACACACACACACACACACACACACACACACACACACACACACACACACACACACACACACACACACACACACACACACACACACACACACACACACACACTCACACACACACACACACACACACACACACACACACACACACACACACACACACACACACACACACACACACACACCTGCATTCCCACTCTAAATACTGAACAATTTATTTATTTCTGAGAATTCTATCATTTGGGATTACTCACAATTCTGACTTGCAAGATTTTGAGGTCAAAATTTTAAAAATCAACCATTCTTACTTTTCATTTTCAGATGGGTATGTGTAGCTCACTATAAATATAGGGCTGAGGAAATGTAGAACAGAGAAAACTCCAGTAGTTGCTGACATTGCAGTATAAATATACAAAATACTGATACAAACACACACACATTATAGATATATATATATATATATATATATATATATATATATATATGTCTATACACACATATATATATATATATATATATATATATATATAAAATGTGTGTGTGTTTATTATATATATATATATATATATATATATATATATATATATATATATATATATATATATGGGTCTACTGCTCTACATCGAAAATGCACTTCTTCGAAATAGAGCAGTAGACCCCACACTTCAGCAAAAGTCCACTTAAATGAAAGTGCACTTTCATTGAAATCTACTTCCCCGGGCTACCTAAAAAAAAAAAAAAAACACTAAATCATGTTTTTGCAGGGGGGCAAGCCCTCCTGCACCCCCCATGTGGGGGGCTGTGCCCCCCACACCCCCCTACTTAAATATACCAACTCCGAGATCACACTACAGTGGGGAAAAGGGAATATTCCCATTCTGCGCTGTAGTGTGACTGCCAAAGTCAATGTTCGAAGTTTCACAACATCGGACAAGTGGACTCGGTGAAGTGGGGTTTGAACTAGTGAAACTTCAAACATATTGACGGATCCCATATATATATATATATATATATATATATATATATATATATATATATATATAGTTTACTATCAGTATGTCGGACGTCAAAACACTTTTTGCTCAACATATTGAAAGTAAACCGCGAAAATTAAAAAAACAAACTGGACACAATGTTGAATCCTCTGATTGAATTCAGCAGATTCGACATTGTTTCCAAACACATCAAGTAATGTCAGTATAGGAGTTAACATAAACAAAACTCTTATAGCTGACATAATGTTTTTGCAGCTCCCTGTGAGGTAAGGGATGAATTTCCCAAACTCCACTGTACCGTGATCTCTGTACATTTCTTCAAACTTATATTAGCAAATGCAGAGTGCATTTGCTAATATAAACATTCGAAGATTAAGATGTTCAAGCAGATGAACTTTCGAATATCTATGTTTTAGATTTTCATCTGTGAACATCTCAACGTCGCTATTTTGATAGTAAACCTCTATATATATATATATATATATATATATATATATATATATATATATATATATATATATATATATATATATATATATATATATTATATGTGTGTGTGTATGTTACATGTACAGAAAGTTGACAGTAGTTGACAGTAGTCTTTGTTGTCCCACATAGTCAGATTCGTGAGAGGACCATCATCAAAAATAGCTTTTACAGAATGAATATCAGTGCATTAGAAGTAAGTGAGGATAAGAGATATATCACTCAACTGTCCAGAATTTCACAGAATGACCAGATTTTTGTTTCATATTTTTGTAATATGACACATACAATACACGATTATTCTGCCCTAATATGCATTTTTTTTTTATTTTATTTGACATTTGTTAGCCAGATTGGTCCAACTGAGCTCAAGCCCATTATCAGTAGAGATCCGAAGAGAAATGCTCCAGAATACTTACACAATTTTATGAAAAAAAGCAGCAAGGTGAAAAAGAATATACAGTGATATAAAATTCAATAAATGACAAATATAGAACTGAATATGTATAGGAATAACTTTATACAAGTTCATATTATACAAGGAAAAGGAGGTAAAGCTGTTTAAGCGTTAACCTCTTGGTTGTGTTAGTAGGTATAAGTAGAAGAGGAAGGAATAAGTAGTGACAGGATGGGATAAAGGTTTATGTGGGGTCATGACATTGGCAAAGCCATGGTTTGGATAGACAATTTTTTAGTTCTTTTTTGAAATTGTTAGGGTATGGAATGCGTCTTCTGTTGAGAGGGAATTTGTTCCAGTTATGAGATACTGAATATTTGTATCAGCTCTCTTTCTGGATCTTTCCAAAGCATTTGATACTATCTCCCACACCATTCTCCTGACTCAACTCTCATCCATAGGACTAGCCACTCAATCACTAAACTGGTTCAAGAGCTATCTCTCTGACAGGCAGCATGCTGTCAAATGGCAAAATTCTATTTTTCTACCTTCACAACCCCACAGGTGTCCCACAGGGCTCAATTTTAGGACCGCTTCTGTTTAATATAGTCATAAATATCACCATAAAGATATCCCAAACTCTTCCCTAGTCCAGTATGCAGATGACTCAACTATACTCTGCTCTGCTCCCAAACCAGACACTTTGCAACAAATAACCCAAACAGCATTCTCTGTAGTACAATCCTGGCTCCACAAAAAAATCTCTCTCTTAATGCCAAAAAAACTAAACGTATGCTGTTCAGCCCCACAATTAATACTATTCTCAGTAAAGAAGGTTTCAATATAATCTCACCAAACTCTACAAAAATTGAACTGGTAACCAATACCAAATTACTAGGTGTCATAATTTTATTTATTATTTATTTATTTATTTGCAGTTGGTTTACCAGGATAGTCCATTGGGCCAAAAAGAACCCATTTTCAATGGAGTCCTGGGGAGAAAAGCTCCAAAACAAACATTACAAAAAGATTACATTAGTTTACAATTTCAATCATTTGTAGATTAGAGACAAATCTTTAAACAATGGTAACAAAAGGATTACAGCAGTTTAAAATTTAAATCATTTGTGGGTTACAGAGAAAAAACAAACAAAGGTTAAGCAGTTACAGTGATAAGTTATGGGTTTTATTTTGTAGGAAAATTAAGATATAAGTAGATGAAATAACGATCCTTGAGTTAAGTTCTGAATAGGAGCAAGCATTGCTGTTGTGTAAATATATAGTTCCATGAGTGGAATTGTAGGGATTGTTAAATGATAAGATGTTGTTACAGTTGGCTAAATTGGTGTTTCGTAATATATGATATGGTTGTTTGTAAGAGGTGAGGAATAGGCTATGAGGGGTGGGTGCAGGAGCATTCCCATGAGGATGTTAAATATGAGTGCAGTGATTTTTAAAGGCAGGGAGGTTGGTGGTGGTATGGATAGAGGGAGGAAGTGAGTTCCATATGTGCCAGGGCATAGGATAGGAGGTTTTGTACTGGAGAGTGAAGGGGTTTGTACAGTTCTATTAGGTTTTGATTATTAGATCTTAGGAGTCTTTGTGGCATGTGCATTTTAAAGGTAGAGTTGAGAGAGGGACAGAGTGAGGGTTGAAAAATTAGTTTGTGAGCAAAAGTGAGCTGAGTATATGAGAGATAGTGAGGAAGCTCTAGCCAATTGAGTTTGTGCAGAGATGTACAGTGATGGGTAGATGATTTGTGGCTGGTGGCAAATTTGGCAATCTTATTATAACAGGAGGACAGTTTACTTTTGAGAGATGATTGTAGGTTTGTTAGGAGAGGGGCACCATACAGGAGAGAGGGATGAGAAATGTAGTAGCAAGAGTGATCTTTGTAGATGTAGTGAGGAATTTATTGTTACGGTACAGCATGCCGAGTTTCTGGTGGGTTTTTTTTATGTTTAGTAATAGGTGGCTTTTGAATTTAAGCTGGTCATCAATCTGGACTCCTAGTAGTTTGGTTTCAGATACTAGTTCGAGAGGTGTATTATTTTGGCTAGTGATGGAGAATAGTGTACTATCAAAGGTTGTGGTTTTGAGGGGTAAATACCATAAGTTTGGTTTTGATGCATTGAGTGCTAGATGATTGTCCTTCATCCACTGTTCTGTGGTAGAGAAGGCATCTTGAGTTAGATGTAAAAGAGTGGGGATGGATCTGGCTGCACAGATAATTGTAGAATCATCTGCATATTGAATAAGTTTAGCCTGGGGAATTGAATGGAAAAATCGTTGATGAATATATTGAAAAGGAGAGGGCCCAAGATGGATCCTTGGGGACACCAGTGGGTGTGTTAAGGAAAGTGGAGATGGCTTTTTCCACTTGACAGCTTGTTGTCTGTTAGAGAGATAGCTGGTGAACCAATTGAGAGAGGAAGGGGATAGGTTTAAGTTAGATAGTTTAGTAAGGAGAAGGTTGTGAGAGATAGTATCAAAGGCCTTAGACAGGTCAAGAAAGAGGGTAGATACAGTGGAGCCAGAATCTCTGTCTTTATTTACAGTTTCCAGGAAGGAAAGGAGGGCAGTCATGGTACTGTGACCTGGTCTGAATCCATGTTGTGTGGAAGTTAGTAAGCTGTTTTCTAAGAGATAGGGAAGGAGTTGAAGATGGATACATTTCTCTAGGAGTTTTGATATAGGAGAGAGGATGGTGATGGGACGAAAGTTAGTAATATTGTTATTATTGCCTCCTTTGTGCAGGGGAATGATGAAAGCCCTTTTCCAGGGTTTGGGTACAAGACCTTCTTGGATAGAGCGATTGATTAGGATGCTGATGGGGAAGGCAATGGCTTCGGCAGCTATGTTGAGGAAGGATGATGGAATGTTATCGGGGGCATTGGAGCATGGTTTTAGCTTTTGGAGGAGTTTTCTTATGGTAGAAGTTGGAATGGGTTTTAGGGAGAATGATGGGAGTTGGGAGGCTGGAGATGAAGGGGGTGATGATAGGGAAGTTGCAGTAGTAGGGGGTGAGGTGTTATTAGAGAAGGATGAGGTTAGCTTGGAAATAGAGTCTATGAAAAATGAATTGAATTGGGTAGCCAGATCTATATCTTGTGCATTTGGGTCTGGGCTTGGGTTTTCTGTTGAGCCAGGTTTTAGGAGGGTAGTGATGCCTTTCCAGAATTTTTGTGGATTGGTTTTGTGGTTGTTTTGTAGTAAGGAGAAATAATTCTGTTTATCAATTTTGATAAGCTTTTTAACTCTATTGCGAAGTGTTTTGAATTCATTAAGGGTGGTAGGAGTTTTGTTTCTTTGGTAGCGAGACCATGTTTTGTCTCTGAGTCAAAACATGACGAAAACCTAAAGTTCGATCTGCACATCCAATCCAGTATTAACAAAAACACACAAAAAACTGAGGCTACTATATAGGCACAATAGGTTTCTCTCCTTACTAACAAAACAAGCTCTCGCCCTCACCTACCTCCTACCATCTCTAACCTATGATGCTCCATTGTTAACTAACCTACAGTCTTCCTTGATATTAAAGCTAGAATCCTGCTATAATAAGATTGCCAAATTCACTACAGGTAGTTGCCACTCTTCCCATCATTGCTTTGCCCTAAAGAAACTACAATGGCTAGAATTCCCTCACCATCTATTACTTATTCAACTAATCATCTCACATAAATTCATCCATAAACCATTACATTGTCCTGCTCTCAGCTTCCTTCTTGTGCCCTACTCCCCTCTTCAGCCCCTATGATCTGAGCACAAACAATTACTTCAAAATCCATAAACCAAATCTATCTGCAGGAAAACTTCTATACTCCTGGACCATAGCCAGAGTATGGAATAACCTTCCCTCCTCTGTACGTAGTGAACAACACCCCTCAAACTTCAAAACTGCCCTTCATAACCATCTCCTTTCTAAATGGATTTGTAATTGCACTAATGCACTTCCTATTACCTATGATGACATTACCTGACTTCCTCTTTCTCAATGTCTGCCCTGCTGCTAGCCTTACAGTCAACCCAACTACCCTGTATTGCACCTACCCTTTCAAATCCTCCATATCTATTCTATCTCCTGTACTATCACAGTAATTGTATTACCAGTCTCCATCTTGCTACTAACCTTTTCATCATGTCATTTTCTAAATTGTTACTGACAATCTGTACTCACTCCACTCTTATTCCTACGCTTCCCACAATTTATTTACTAGAGGCACAATTTTTGTGCCTTTTATCCACCTGCTTTGGTGTATTATACTCATTCGTAATGTGTTCCTTTGGTTAATTTGGATCTCTTTTATCTTGTGGATTATATTATTATACTTTGTAAAGCTGCATGGAGACCCTGTTTGTCTCTCTTCTCTTTTTTGCTGTTCATATTATTATACCCTCCAAACCTGTATTTTATATTGTTATATTTGTTTTTCATTGTAATGGAGCTTTTCTCCCCGGGGCTCCACTGAAAATGGGTCTTGACCCAGTGGACTTTCCTGGTAAACAAATGTCAATAAATAAATAAATAAAAATAAATAAATAGTTTTATTGGGTTTGTAGATCTGAAGAAGAAGTCGGTCTGTGCTACTTAGTGGGCATGAAGTGGTATAGTAAGATACAAGATTGAAAAGGGAGGGGGCAGGCTGAGGATTTGTTAAGTAGGATGTGAGTTATGTGGAGTTGGGAAAGTTGTATTTGATGGGGGAATTCAAGCCACTGTAGGTTCTTTAGTGCTATGCAGTGGTGAGAAGAATATGGTAAGTTTTCAGCGAATTTTGCAATTTTATTGTAGGAATGTTCCATCTTAGTAAATAATTCCCTTACTATGAAACAGGGTCCTGATCTACATAAGACAGAGCCCCTCACTATCACTCTTCAAGAGGAACCTTGATGAGTGGATGGGTAACAGAAAGTTCACACCAGGGATCACACCAACAACACTACTAGATAGGGGCCAAGGGTACTAGCTGCTAGTACAAGGGTCTAGGGAACTACTAATGGGGCGGTGAATACCGCACAACGTGGCTGGGCTAATATATGCCTTCGGACAGATAGCCCAGTACCAACCTATAAACCTATAATAAAGACTGAAGATTTGTGAGAATTGAGGCAGCATAGAGAAGGCTTGGAAGTAAGTGAGCTCAAAGAGAGTCTGGAGTCTGGATTTAGGAATTTTTCATTCCTATAGAGAAGACCCAGTTTTTGTTTTTTGTTTTTTTGTTTTGTTGTTTTGATGGATTGTTGGACATTAACGTCAAATTTGAGTTGACCAGCTACTATCATTCCAAGTAGCTTTGTGTGGGATTCTTTGTTAATGATAGTTTTATTTAAGAAAGAGGTGGTGAAGGTGGGTTTGAGATGAGAAATTGATTTTGGGAGAAACAGTAAAAGTTTAGTCTTTTTATGATTTAAAATAAGTTGATTTTCAGTGAGCCATCTTTTAACAGAGAGAAAAGAGAGCATATCTCTGAATTACACTATGTTGCATTTCCGATAACCTAGTCCATCTTCAGAGAATTACTCAAGAAGCCTTTAACTGATTTGAAAGATGGCTTAAGAATAATCACCTGATACTAAATCAGAAAAAAAAATACTTCTCTTCTCTTTCTTCCAAAATCCAATGTCCATGAAAAAAAAATGTACTTTTCTTCCTTAAATAATGTTATGAGTGAAGTTACTCACCTACAAACCTCCTTGGCATGACAGTCAACAACCATCTTAAGTTTGATTACATATCAACAACAGCATCAAGAAAAGAGAACTAGGTACCCTAAAAAGATTAAAGACATTATTTACAAACTCTGCCAAGGTAACTCTAGCTATCACTTACCTCTTACCATTTCTACTTTATGGAGCTCCTATCAACAACCTGCAAGCCTTACTTATGTCTAAACTTGAACAATGCCAAAACAAAATTGTCAGATTCACTTGCAAAAAATCTTACTGGATCTACCACTGTTTTGCACTAAAACCCCATCACTGGCTTGAATTTCCTCACCACCTTGTTATACTCAACTTATCTTAACCCCAAAAAAACAGCCCATACACCCATCTGCCTGTCCAGCAATTAGCCTCATAATTCAGTACTATCTTCCAATCCATCCACTTCAGTCAAATGATAAACAACTGCTTACCATTTACAAACCACAAATGGCTGCTGGGATCAATCTCTGTTCTAATAGTGTAGCTAAATTCCTATAACAGTCAGGTCTATATTATGCCTTCGTCCTTGCAAATCATTACTAAAAGACTTCATCTCTGCCTCCTGGCTTTGTTTCTGCTCTTCATCTGGGACGTAGTATCTCCTAATATCCTTGATTCACCTTCTCATACCTCTCTTTTAAGCATTAAATCGCTTAACCTGCTTATCCCCTTCTAATGCCTCACTTTATTGTAGTACTTAAACCTCTGTACCTACTTCTAATTAGTTAATTTCCATTGCTCCTTCTCTATTAACATTTAAACTTGCTTATCCCCTCTAACAGCACATTCCTACTGCTATATGTCTTATACATCATTCTTCTATCTGTAAATTCTCAAAACAATGTTGATATATTAATGTTAGTGAATATCAATACAAATTTTAGTATACTGACTATTATGCTATGTATTCACTGAAATTTCATTATAAAATGTGTTATTCTAAATACTGATTGCATGAAATAGGATACCTTGGAGCTTTTCTCCCCCAAGGCCTTTGCTGAGATTTGTGCCGAGTCAGACTTTCACAGAAAAAAAAATCAGTAAATAAACAATTAATAAACAAATAAATAATAAAGGTTGTGGTTTTCTGGTAAATCACTGAGGACTGTAGTCACTAAGTAATGACAAACATCTTTGAGTTTTAGATTCTATATACTTCAGAAGATGAATGCTAATGGAAAACCTGTTATCCCAGCAATTTTCTAAGTTTATAACAGCAATATCTAAAATCCAACTGTGGTTTTGGCTTTGTACAAAATTTTTGAAGAAATAAATTGAGAGGTATGGTGAGATCATGAATGTCAGTGTTCAGCTGGTAAGGTTAGAGTAAAAGGTAAGTAAGGGGTTAGATTTAGTGCTGTGATTGTTTGGTATTGTATGTATAAAGGTGAGTGCATGGATGTTTCTGGGTTAGGTTTGAGTTAGAGCTAAGTAAGGGGATAGATTTAGTGTTGTGCATGTGTTATATTGGTAGTGTCTTTGTGTGTGTCTGAGTGTCATGTACTGTTACTGTTAAGAAAATGAGTTTTTGTTAAGTTAATGTGTAGGTTTAGGGATTAGGGCAGTAGACAAGAGCAGAGTTAGTTTTAGAATGCATGAGTAAGGAGAGATGAAACACCCTGCCTAATATCCTTAGTCACATATGCTAGCCTTAACTGTAGCCCTAGCCCTAACACTAACTCCATCCCAAACCCTAGTGCTTATCCTATCTTTGACCCTAACACTAATAAGACAAATATACTTTACACTAGCCCTTTCCCCTAAAAATAACCCTAACCCTAAAGCTACAGCAACCACATGCAGGTAGAGACTCACACTCACAGACACACACACACACACACACACACACACACACACACACACACACACACACACACACACAAACTCTGAATACTTCTGAGAGTTTTGGTATTCTAACACACTCACAATTCTGGCTTGCATGATTCTGAGGTCAGAATTCTTACTTCCAGAAGATAAGACTTTGAATTAGTGTCAGGTATCCGTATCTATATAAAATACAAAATACAGAATGAAAAGATCAACCTCCAGAAGGGGGTCAACCACCAGAAATTGACCCCAAAATATTGACTACTTAATAACTGAACTTTTCAAGCACCTGGTCAGTCACAATAGACCTCCACTACTACAACAAGAAAAAATATAAAACATCTTCACTATCCTGTAATGAACACCTAAGAGTACTGAAAAACACCGAAGAAGAAAGGTAAAGCAGGACATGATACAGGTGCACATGATTGTCAGGAGCACAGTGGTGACATAGAAATCAAGAAGACAGAAAACTGTGAGCTCACAGGACATGGGAGGCAGCTTGGGGAAGCTAGATATACGGAATTATAGGGCCCTGAAATGCAGATACAAGGGAACTGGAACTGCAAAAAGTATGGTAAAATTCAGGGTGGTTGGGTTAAAAAGGAAATGGGACAGAGGGGTGCAAGGATATGAACAGCTATATAGTGGTTACCTGCGCACTCATGCAAATTAGATAGGCCACAAGTATTCATCTCCCAATATTTTGTGTGCATGTACAGAAACATTTGAAGGATTGATGAAGTACCTGAACTGAAAGTTCTTTGTTTTAAGGAAAAAAAAAAGAGTATAATAATTTTAAAATGCGATCTCTCTGTTACTCTGTTATTATTTTGCATTTATATAGCAATATACGGGGATGGACATAGGTAAGCATTTGCAATGCATGCACACCGCACACATTTTAAAAATAATTCATTTATTTTCTGCACAGAGATAAATTTAATTACATTTTTAAAGGGCATAATTATCTTTGGTTTTGATAATATATAATTTAAATGGCTTTTTAGGATGCATACTAACAGCAGCTAAAGGTAATTTCAGTTCACATAGTTTTAATACTTTACTTCCCACTAGATGAAATGGCAGTCCTCCTTGAACAAAAGTTAATTTCCTGGTTACCTCAGTCCTCATTAGAAATACTGTATGTTTGCCCACTATATTAGTAATTTCAGTCACTACTTTTGACTGCAATACTTCCTTTTCTGATATGCTGTACTTAACATCACCACTGTTTGCATGAAATAATGCTTCCTTATGTTTCCTCTTCATACTGTGCCCTGTTGGTTGCATATGTTATTTTTTATTAAAATGAGTTATCTACTTGGATTCTGGTGATACCCAAGATTTTTGAAAGCTTTTATAAGGTCATATCCCGCTGTCTTTTTTACTCAAGACGGCCCATCTTTGCAATTTGGCTTGGGGTGCACAAAGTGCAACTCACTACTTGCTAATCAATGACATGACACAGCACAATATAGATCTTTTAAAAATATTTAAGAAATGTACACAGTTGTCTGTATGGGGACTGTTTATACCCAGGAGTAATAATGTCATGTTATCTAGTGATAAAGACTATTCACAAACTTCACAGTATTTTTCCAACCTTTTTCAGTGCTTTTACCACACTGCTAGTCTACCTTTAAATCATCTGATACAATTATCACTAAATTAATTTCCTCATTCATTGTCAACACTACTTTGCAGGATTAAGTAATTCTTTTTGAGAATCTGCTTATCAGACACATGATAAGATTAATTCTTTCCTGAAAAGTTTGCATCTCAGACACGGCTGATGCAGTATTTTAAATTTATTTGTATGGACTTTAAGCTGCCATGTGTTTTAGACTTCATGGCAAAAAATACACATAAATACACAAAATCATACTTGGAGGCTCTAAATAAAAATTTGCAAAAGCATCAGAGACCTCCAAAGCAGACACCCAAACAACCTGCACTTCCCGTCACAAACCAGACAACACATAAAATGCAAAATCAGTGTGCCGCACAATCATAGCCCTTAAGGTGAAATAACATACCTAACAAACTAGTAATAGGTGACTCTATAATCAGGCACATTGACGCCCCACTCACTAGGCTGGACAAGCAGAAGGTTACTGTTAGCTGCCTGTCAGGAGCCAGAATCCACCACATAACACAAGCACTCAGGTCACTCCAGAACAAGTACAAATATGACTCTGTCATGGCTCATGTTGGTGTGAATGACCTGAGATGTACCTCCCTGGACTACATGAAAAGAGACATGGAAGAGCTCCCTAATCATGTAGCCCAGGCTGGTATGACCCTGACCCTGAGTAGCATCCTGCCCTCACCAAGAATGATACCTCAGTATAAAGAAAAAATGATCAATTTCAACAATTGGCTAAGCTTCTGGTGTCATTCAAAGGGAATCCAGTGTCTGTCAACCTGGGACAACATGTTCGACAAGCCTCATTGCTTCACAAGAGACGGTTTGCACCTATCACCATTAGGCTTTCGAATACTGGCCAAGTCTCTTCCTGCCCCCATAGTGCCTTTTTTAGGCAAGGCTCAAAAGTCAAACCCACCTCTGTAAACAGCACAATTAACAAAAAAATGAGGGCTATGCTACTCAACGCCAGGAGTTTAAATCTCAAAATGCACGCACTCGAAGCACTCCTCAGCATGGAGAACATCGACATCTGTGCAGTAACTGAAACCTGGTTCAAGGCTCCAGAGAGCATCCTAGCACTACCAGGCTACAACTCATACCACATGTTTCGGCCACAGAACATGGACCGAAACACAAAAGGAGTGGGTGTATCCATATTCATCAAGGATACCTACACCTCCAGGTTAGTGGTACAGCATGATACCTCTGAGATCATCCATGTGCAACTAACATCAGGCAAATCTGCAATGCAAATTGTGGCCTGCTACAGATCACCCTCCATGACCCAGGACTACCACTCCACCTTTCTGGAGACAGTGGAAAATATGAAGGTCCTACCGAACACCCTGATATTGGGTGATTTCAATTACCCTACCATTCACTGGGAAAACTACTTGAGTACAAATTCCCAGGTCCAGCACTTCCTGGAATTCATCAACTCAAATGCCCTGGATCAGCTGGTAAACTCCCCTATCAGAGGTGAAAACCTATTGGACCTGGTCATCACCAACATGGGCGACAGGTGTTCACACCAGAGGTCAACCCATCACTGGTTAGATCAGACCATAAACTAATCATTCTGGATGTCCACACCCCACCACCACCCCCAACTAAGGAAACCACAGTAAAAAAACTTTTCTAAAGCAAACTTCACCTTACTTAAGACAGAGGTGGTAAGTTTCACAGCCCCCATGCTTAAGGATAACACTGCCCAAGATGCAAAAACCTTTACAAATGCACTCTATGAGCACCTGCAAGGATGCATGGATCATGCCATCCCTAGAAAAACCAAGACTCACTCCTCTAAGAGAAGGAAACCAGTTTGGTGGACCCCTGCAATAAACAGGCTACACAATCGAAGGAGGAAACTAGTTCAGAAAAAAAGCAAATCCCAAGAAGGAAACACATCCCTGATCAGTATCAGTAAGAAACTAAGGTCCCTCATGAAATCATCCAAGGCTAACTTCGAAAGAAAAATAGCCAAGAATTCAAAAGATAACCACAAAGCCTTCTTTAGCTATGTTAAGAATTTAAGTGGCAACTTGTAGATATGCACTGAACTAGTGCAAAACAGCACAAAATATACTGAACCTACTAATATTACCAACATCCTGGCAGATAGATTCAGTGCAAACTTCACCCTCCTCTCACCTCCAAAAGAGCCAACAACAATACCGGAAAAGTGTAGTGTCCCAAAAATCACAGACGCACAGGTGAAAACAGCCCTTTCAAAAGCTAAAAACACAGCGTCAATGGGACCTGATGGTGTCCCAGGCTGCATCTTGCATGAACTACAGAACGAACTAACCCCCTACTTAAATACGCTGTTCTACCTCAGCCTCTCCACAGGCTACATGCCCATAGAATGGCACACAGCAACGGTTATTCCTCTCCACAAAGGAGGGGCCACAACTGACCTTGGTAACTATCACCCCATAAGCCTGACTAGCCTAGTCTGCAAGGCTATGGAGTACATCATCATGGAATTCATTAACAAAGACATTGGGAACCTCCAAACACTTGACCTGACCCAGTTCGACTTTGTTAAGAGCAGAGCATGCCTACTAAACCTGGTTGACTTCTTCGAGACAGTCACCAAGGCCATAGATGAGGAAAAGGTGGTTCACACAGCCTACCTTGACCTCGCCAAGGCTTTTGACACCATTCCCCACTCGACTATTACAGAAAAACTTACAAGCCTGAACATAAACCCCTACGTCATGAGATGGGTAGCCAACTGGCTTACAGACAGAACTCACATGGTAAGAATAGCGGGCTCCAGGTCCAACTGTAAACCAGTCACAAGTGGTGTCCCGCAAGGCTCAGTCCTGGGACCCCTACTGTTTGGCATATACTTCTCAGAAGTACAGGCAAACACAGGAGGACTATGGCTAACCAAGTTCGCTGATGACTGCAAACTGGGAGCCATAATTGACTCTCTGGCTGACACGGACATCCTCCAAAAGGGCCTTACTGAGACGGACACATGGTGTCAAAGTCATGGCCTCAAGCTAAACACCAAAAAATGTATAATCATCCCGTTTGTGAAAAACAAAACACCCACGAATTACCACATAGGTGACAGCCCCCTTAATACTGAAGAGGTAATAAGAGATCTGGGGACCCAGATAGATAGTAATCTCTCCTTTGACTATCATATTGCCAAAGTAGTTAGGAAATCCTTCTATGTGACCCATCTAATTACTAAAGGGTTCACATCTAGAAATAAAGAGGTTATAGTGCCCCTCTACTCGTCACTCATTAGACCCATCAGAGAGTACAATTCCCCATTTGGGATGCACCTCACAAGACACTTCCAACAGCTGGAAAGACCACAAAAGTACCTCACCAAGAGGATTACTGGCCTCAAACATATGTCCTATGCAGCCCAACTGAAAAAACTCCGGCTGTACTTAGTGGCATATCGCTTAGTCAGAGGTGATCTCTGCCTGACTTACAAAGCCATGTCCAACTCAGAATTGATGGACATGCTCCACCTAAAGAAATCCAAGTCACTACAAGCCACGCGCTCCAGTGAGCTAAACCTCACCACAACAATAAATAGAACATGCTAGAGGGATAGATTCCTGTCACAGTGACTCCCCATGCTTTGGAACAAAATTCCAAATTACATCAGGCAGAGCCCCTCACTAACACTCTTCAAGAGAAACCTTGACGAGTAGATGGATAACAGAAAATACACCCCTGGGATCACTTCATTGGCTCTGCTTGACAGAGGATCAGTTAATTAATCAATAGGGTGGCGAAAGCCGACACACTCTGGCTAGGCTTATAAATGCCCTCGGGCAGATAACCTAGTACCTACCTATGAACCTATGTTATATTCAGCTCTCCTGTTATCAGTCCAATACCATTGTGCATATCAGCTCAGTTGCATAACTTTGTGTGTCAGGTAAAAGGTAAATTGAAGTGTTTTGTGCTCTTCCATGAGAATAAGAAGCAAGGGGTATCTGCCTTGCAATACATTGCAGGCATGTATTTAGTTCATTTGTGCTACATAGGGAAAGTTATTATGTAAGGAAATGCTCTGTACGCATTCCATTTTGGCAACATACAAAAGCCCTTTCTCTGGAAGGCTGCAGTCCATGAGAATATAAAAAACTTGTGTGCAATGAAGCAGAAGCATATATCTCATAAAGGCAGCACACACACACACACACACACACACACACACACACACACACACACACACACACACACACACACACACACACACACACACACACACAGACACACACACACACACAAGCACACACACCCACACACACACACACACACACACACACACACACACACACACACACACACACACACACACACACACACACACACACACACACACACACACACACACACACACACACACACACACACACATACATACACACACACACACACACACACACACACACACACACACACACACACACACACACACACACACACACACACACACACACACACACACACACACACACAAGCACACACACACACACACACACATGCTCACACACACATGCACATGCACACACACACACACACACACACACACACACACACACACACACACACACACACACACACACACACACTGCACATGCTGGAAGGTGAATACACTGTATGCTTTCAAGGTGAACAATTAATGGGGCTGTTTAACTGAATGCAGACTGCAGATATGGACAGCATGGCAAGCTGTGTGCACTGCATTTAAATTGTGGTTACACAGGTATGAAACAGTACTCACATGTTTAGGGGAACACAGCAGAAGCAGACTGTGCACTCTGCATATCCATGGTGCTGTGGGTGCTACCACATGTTATTTACTGATGCATGACACACAGCAAGAACAGGTTGAGCACCTTTCTAAGAGAGGTGCATAATGTGCCAGAGACGTGGGGCTTGGGCATTTTACACAGAAGCTGATTCACACAGACTATCATACTTTTTTCTCACAGGTACCATAGTGAAAATACATGTAATTAGCTGCATTGTACACAGCATGGAAAACATGCACACAGAGATATTGGAATTTTTACAAAAAGTACAGATGTATAGAGGTAGCAAACAGAATGCTAAGTCTAGCTTCAAAAGTGATGGTTAAGATATAAGGATACTAAAATGTAATGTTCTGTTTTTAAATGCAATAAGCATAGATTTCAAGCTTTTGTTGGTATACCTAGAACTGGGAAAATGTGAGGCCAGCCTAGGGCACCAACAGAGACCTAGTGGATGATCACTGGTAGACAAAACAATCAAATATAAAATTTACATTTATGACAATGTTAATGAAATTACAGAGGGGATGGTTATATATTTTGTTAAATACTACTCTGTAGCCAAGAATGTTTTTTTTCTTAATAACAAGCACAATATATGTCCATGGGTAGTAACCATCTTAAACTTTGGGAGGGCAAGGATTGCCTGCATTAGAACATATGGACCCTTCAATGGTCATGCAGAAAATTTTGATACATCTTTCAGAATTTCTGTGCACTTTTACCTGTGAGTACAGTGAGTTGTTAGGAAACTTCATCTTACTTAGGGCAAGGTGCAATTATAGAGACAGGTCATCTAGATTGAAAAAGCTATTCATATCTTTCTTGCAAACATAATTCAAGGTATTGCTGAATCCATTAAAGTGGACAAAATTCCAGACACCTGCTGAAGAGTCAATCATAAAAAATGCCGGTCTTAACAAAAAAAGAAGAAGAAAATGCCTGAACTTCAAGTTTTCATGCAGCTTAAACAAGTTCATATACTTGTAGTTAAAGAAACATAGTTCCGTAGCAATGGAAGCCTTCCTTCTATTCCTGGGTATAGTGCCTATCATGTCTTCACCCTTACTGGTAATTGTGTGGGAGTATTAGCATTTTTCCATGATATCATCACCTCATGAGGGATTCTTAGAGACACTGCATTTCAACTCCTATATGTCTAAATCGGCATAATCAAGACTACTTACCGCTTCATAGCTGTTGAGACAATACCCTCTACATCCTCTACTGAATATAATAGCTATTGTAACACATTAGCTGAACTCTCCATTAAACAAAACACCTTATAACTGGGGGGCTTCAGTTTTTCATCAATAAACTGAAAGACCAATACTACCAATTGTAGTTATGCTCAGTGTTTCCTTTACATTATAAATGCTAACTCTCTTGCACAAATAGTAAGTTATCCTACTAGGGTCCCCAATGCCCTCAGTCTAGTTCTCACAAATGTGGCCACTTCATGCGCATCTCCATATGTATCATCCCGCCTTGCTAAAACAAATTATAAATGAATGATGTTTTCCATTACAACTGGTGGTGCAACCCCATTAAGTACCTCTGTGTTCAGGGTCTTGTCAAAAGCAAACCTTATTCATTTACGTGATGACCTGAATATATTCCACCGTAATACACCTCTGACTGATCACACTGATAAACCTACTGCCTATGCCTCTGACTTTTACAACCACTTAAATGAATATATAGATATGGTAGTCCATGTCAGCACCAAATATAATAAGAAATTTAAAAACAAACCCCTTATGGTAGAATACCAATATAAATAAATTGTATAACAAAAGAAAGAAATTGCTTATTGTCTATAAGAGGATTTATTTTATCTGCTTTAAGAACACACATAAGCAAACTGGAAAAAAGATTAAGTTAACCATTAGGAAGTTCATAGCTGAGGATGAACTTAAAATAGTCACTAAAACCAAAACTAATTACAAATCTGTGTTTAACTTTGTCAGGAAGTGAAGAAATAATACTCAAAAATATATGGAGCAAGTTCACAATAATACTGCACACTCCAATGCAAAGGAAATAACTAGTATCCTAGCTGACAAGTTTAGTAAAATATTACTTCATCCACAGTTATAGCTATGCCACAAATTCCAAAATCACAGCCACCCCCTTTAATTACTATGAAACAAGTGCTCTCAGCCCTTTCAAAAGGTAAAAACAGTTCATCCAAGGGCTTGTTACTATACCAGGTTGCTTAACTATCAATGCCAAATATGGTCTGTCTGAACCCCTAATTAATCTCTTTAATCTAATCCTCTCCACAGATTATATTTAGAATACCTGGAAAACAATCACTGTAGTGCTGCTACACAAGTGTGACCCAACCACAGACCAAGGTAACTATATATCTGCTAGTCTCATGAGTCTCATAATGAGGCTATGGAGCATATTATTTCAGACCTCATTAATTTGAACATTAAAAACCTCTTAACCCTAGACTTTCATCAATTTGGATTTGTTAAAGGAAGGTCCTGCCTCTTTAACGTCATCAATTTCTTTGAAAAAGTAACCAAAGCAGTGGATAACATTTAAGAAATACATGCAGCTTATCTTGACCTGGCTAAAGCATCTGATGCTATTCCCCATGCAGACATTATTGAGTGACTTGTAAATCTGAATATAAATATTTATGTTGTATGGTGGATAGCTAACAGAACCCACATAGCTAGTGTCTCAGATGCCACTAATATAAGCAAAAAATTGCAAGTGGTGTACCACATTGCTCAGTGAAGGGCCCCCCCCTCCTATTTGGAATCTATGCCTCCAACATTCTGGGCAACAATCCTGGCCTATGTTTATCTAAGTTTGCAGATGATTGTAAACTGGGTGTTGTTATTCAAACTTCTACCAACTCAAATTGCTCCAGCATGGGTTAGACTATGTTTGGTGTAAGGACATTGGTCTCAAATTAAATGTGAAAAAATTTAGCATTTGGTAAATAAAACATTTTCAAATTTCATATAGGTGGCACACTTTCCATTCAGGCATTATCATAAAGGAGGACACTCATTTATAATTCCTAATCTATTTGACTATCATGTTTCTGAAGTAGATCAAAAGCTTGATCATGGGGCGTGGCCAAGATGTCAGAGTGAGAACAACAGCTTATTGATGCTCTGCCTATAAATTTTATTTCTGACAGGATTTAATTGGAAATTTTCTAAATTCACTGGAAAATCCACCTTATAAATACTCTTTCTACCACTGTGGATTAGCAGCTGGGAAACAATTTGAATTTTCAGTGATTTTTTCTCACAAATTACCTGCCAGAACTTCAAAAAACTGTATACAGCCTGCAGTAGTCATGAGCCATTCAAAATCCTCAGCTCAAGACAGCTTAATGAAAAAAGATTTACAAACTATAATTAAAGTATACAAAAATGGACAATTTAGAAAACATCGTGGAAAATATGAAGAAAGAAAGTAAGAAGCAAATCAAAGGCTTAAAGGAGATTATTTCAAAACATTCAGATCAAATAACAAGCTTGGAGGAATCTATAAATTAAATATATGGAAGATAGATGGAGAATGACAGCCAAATAAATGTTCTATTGAAATGAAATAACACATTAATAGAGAAAACGGAAGACCTAGAGTCAAGATCAAGGAGAAATAATATCAGAATTTATGGAGTCCCTGAAAAGTCAGAAGGAAATAATATGGTTCTGTTCTTAAATAATTGTCTGCCTAAAGTATTGAATCTTCCTTATCCTCTATCTTATGGAATTGAGAGGGCACATAGGTCACTGTCAAACCCTTCTGTATCAAGTAATTCATCTTCAGCAAGATCTATCATAGTTAAGTTCTTGTCAACACAGGATAAAGATCTAGTGTTAAGAACTGCCTGGACAGGAAATCCTATTCAAGACAATGGAAGAACTATTAGATTTGATAATGATTATACATCTGTAACCATAGCAAAATAAAAGCGTGTGTTCCTCTCATTAAAGACCTCAAAAAAGCTGATATAAAAGCCCAGTTACTTTTTCCAGCCAGAATAAAAATTACTCTTCCTGATGGTCAAAAAACTTAAATAATATTGAAGAAGCAACGGACTTTGTCAAAAAACACAACTTACTAGACAAATTAGAAGATATGGATCTGTCCCTACCAAGCATAAAGAGACAAGCTAATAATGGCAAGGCAGCAATAAAGGACAAAATCATTAAAAAAACTTAAAGGGAAATAAGATATAAAATCTCCGACTTCCAGTGGTCATCGTCCTTTAAAAACAAGATCAACACAAAAACTATGAGGTAAAGTCTTATAATTTACATGTGTAAATATATGTGCCTGCTTCTTCTTTCTTCCTCCCACCCTAATTGCTCCTGTTACTAAGTAACCTTATTTGTCTTCTTTGTCGTTTTCTCAGTCGTTTTGTTAGGTTCTCATCCCTTATACATCTAATAGTATGATTCAATAACATGGTGTGGTTTTGTGGGTGCACTGAACTTGTTGGATGTGAAGGACTGTGAAATATAGTTTATTGTATTTAACAAGGTGTATGGTATAAATAACAAATCAGATATAAACACCTTTCTTAAATGTAATCTATATTATAGATATAAAGCTCTGAATTGGTAAAGATAGAACTGCTGTCAGATTCGTGGTGGGAGGGAGACTTAGGGCTTGGGCATATACTGTTGGAGAGACTCTCGTAAATGTTGTCACAGCTGCAATGAATCATTATATGCTTTTCTTCTCATTTCTTTAAAATAAAGTAAAGTGCCAGTCATCTGGGAAGGGTAGAGTTCTTCTAGAGATATACTGTTAATGATTTATACTGTCGATGCTGTTTTTCTTTCAAAAAAAAAAAAAAAATCAAAAATCAGTATTGACCTGCTTATTCTTTTTTTTTTTTTTTCACGTGCAATGACTTCTACTTTAACAATGCATGAGCGTATCAAAGCAAGAATAGCTTTAGAAAACTTTTACATACCTCGAGAATACAGTTGATTCTAGGGCTAGGAAAAACTTCATAAGAACCAGGGCTCGAGAATTTTAAATCCTGTCAGGTCTTCAGGTTAGGGCAAGACCATGGGAACTTGTATCTGCGATGGATTTGACCTTTGAACTTGCGTCGTACACGAAGAATCATCTGCGACAAAAGAAAATGGTAGAATGCGGCAGTTATACAGTTGCAAAAGTTACAGTCCAATTTAAAATACTTAAATTGTAATTTCACAACCAGAAAAGCAAAATGGAACTTTGTGCTAACAGTTAGCTTGTGGGAGAAGAAATCTGTAAGTGCATTTATGTATCTGAATATTGTGTTAGATCATTGCTATGCAGACACTGATTAGTACAAGCAAATCTGAAACACTTTCTTAGTCTCCTAACTAAACATGGCGATATGATGAAGGTAGAAGCTTTGGATAAACATTACTGTTAAAGATTTAAAATAGATAACTAAATATGAAGATTCCAATTCAAGGAAGAAATCTTGCAGTGAAACATATTTTAAAACAAAACCCCTCAGCTAATATTTTGTCTCAACAATGTGGTTTGTGCTGTACAGACATTGAAACAATTCAAACATTAAGATACCAATAACAAACATTGTAGTGGAGGAGAGACAACAAGTTTAAAATAGACAAACATCCTAAGAGAGTGGGTGAAAGGAGGGAAGGGGAGAGGTTCCTTTTATTGTATGTAGATTCAGAATACAGTTATTACAGTTATATTTAGTGAAGTCATAGGTTAAGAGTTAAACACTTGACATAAGTACACATAGATCTAACTCCCCAGTAACAATGCTTATATTATTGATGCACCGTGATAAACATTAGTTATGTAATAGAAAATGATGAAATACATACTGTTTTATTCTTTAGTTTTGAAAGAGTGAAAAAAGAGAAAAAATAGATGAAAAAAGGGGTTGAACCCCACCGACAGTGTAATAATTCAATAATATCAAATGTTTATTGAGCATGTCATTATATATGATAGGCCAGTACACTATGATTTATAGAAAAGTTAAAATATGTAACATAGCCAACAGGATGGTAACCCTTGGAGGCACACACCCAAGATCTTGAGCAGTCATAGTAAGTAATACATGAAATCTAAGACTGAATGTAAATAAACTTCAGATATTTTTTATGTGTACATAAATTAACTAATTAAAGTGGTGCACACCTATTCTAATTTCCTTCTCATAGCATATAAGTTTAGCAGTTTAACATCTCAAGGAATAATATAAGGCATTTATAATAAGCCTAAATATACAGAGGGATCAAAAGATTAACAAAGGAAAGGGATGACTATCACAAGTTAATAAGTTTAAAAAACATGCAGCAATATAATAATATAAATTGAATATGATAAGCATCATGCTCCTAACCTTCGGATAAATTATCCCAGTTGTAGCTTATAAGTCTACAATGGAGGAGGAGTGAATGGGGAGGGAGAGGAGACAGAGGAAAGGAGAAAATTAAACTTAAGCTTAACTTCTAATTAAATTCTTCCTATAACATGAAATACTAATGTAAACAGCAAATTTGAATTAGATACAAATCCACTACTCATAATTAACACACAACCAAAGAGATATTATTGTTTATAATAGTCTCAGTTTTTTATAATGTTGTTTGAGTCAGTTATATGTATGTTGAAATTTGAGAATGCAATCACATTATTAAACACTGACTAATATGTGGAATATGAGCATTTACTTCATAACTGCATCTTATGTGTAACTAGACCTATATAGTATGTTTTATTAGAAGTCTTGAGTCTTTATGATTTTCAACATAAAACACAATGTTAAAGAAATAATTAATATGCTTATCTGTATACGTAATCAATAGAGGGTAGAAGCATTATTATAAGGTTGACTTGACGTAGGATTGTTAGAGATGGTGGCTTGGATGATGTGTTCATCAAGCCAGAAATCTAATTTTTCATGTTTAGAGTTGTATATAGCTACTAATGTTTTGTTAATTCTATTTGTTTTGAAATACCTGCCCATAACGAAATCTAACAGATATATTTGTATCCTTGAAAATGTTATCATATAAATGTATGTCTCTAAATGTTAATGGCCTTAATAATCCTATTAAAAGAGGAAGTATAGTTAAATATTTGAAATTGAACAAAGCAGATATAGTCTTTCTATAAGAAACTCATATAATTAATAAAGACCTAGATAGAATGTTCTTCAATGGTTATACGGTTCTTACGGAATCTCACTACCAAGTCAAAAGAAGAGGCACGATGATATTATGGAAAAAATCATTACCAATACCCAAAATTATAGACACATACTCTGACAAGAATGGCATGTCATGCTTAGTAGTTTTAGAGATTAATAAAAGATATGTAACTTTAGTAAACACATACTGGATGCTTGGTATGGGAGCGGAAACAGCGAATAAACACTTAGAGTTAATAACTACCAAAGCCAAAGGAGAAATAATACACAAGTGACTTTAATTGTCTTCTTACCGCAAAATATATCACTAGAGATGATAAATTCAGAATGTCCTCAGCAGCCAAAAAATTTAAGAATTTTATTGACATACTAGGCCTTAGGGATATATATGTTATAAAAGAACCAGAATCATTAAAATACACTCATTATTCTTACAGATATGGTACACAAACAACAATTGATAAAGTACTAGTTACTAATGACTTAATTTCTAAAGTTCAGGAAGTTTTAATTAGTTCCTGCCCATTGTCGGACCACAATGCCATATTATTCAAGGTTAATATCACACCAAAGCACCTAATAACATGGCAAAGACTTCCTGCATACATTGTCACACTTACTGGACTTAAAGAATGGCTTCTCAGCGAGATAAAATTCTTTCTTGATATAAACGACAATAATGAGACTTCTAAGACCATCTTATGGGATTCCTTAAAATCCTATCTATATGGTAGAATTAAAAACTGGTATCTAAACAAAAGAAAACAATGGGATAATGAATTAATAAAAATACAATCAACAATTGATGCTATAAGAAAGAATTTAAACACCAAAGATATTAAAACAAACTCTGAATTAAAATCATTAAATGCAAAGTATTCCGAAATTATAAATCACAAAGTGGCAATAAACTTAGAGAAACTTAAAATTCAATCTTACTCAGTAAATTCCAAAAACTTACATAGACTAGCAGTCAAATCAAAACATTTAGCAAATATCAACCACATAAAAGAAATTACTGATAACACAAAAATGAAACCAAAGCAAGTGACAGATCTCAAAGAAATTTTGGAGATTTTCAGAACACACCATGAACAAATAAATAACACTAATATAAACCCTGATAACAATATACTTAAAAGCAATTTTTTGAATGAGAACATTAATACAAAAGTAACAAATGAACAAAATGCCAGTTTGCTCAAACCAATATCTTTAAAAGAAATCAAAGAAAGCATACAAAACCTTAAAAATAACAAGGCCCCAGGACTAGATAGAATTATAGGAGAAATCTTTAAAGAAGACTCCTTAAAAATTCTAGTAGCCGCTTTTAAGGAATTCAGAGAAAATAAAAAATCTTCCCATCATGGAAATATGCCATTATCTCCCCCATTTTAAAGCAAGATAAAGATCTTAAATTAGTAACATCTTACTGTCCTATCTCACTACTAAATATAGATTATAAAATTTTTACCTCAATACTTGGAAAAAGATTAAACCAATTTATCCCAAAAATAATAGAAGATGACCAAACTGGTTTTATTTTGAACAGGAAAGTTCAGGATAATGTTATCAGACTTTTATCTCTAATAGATTTTGCAAACAAGAAAAAAAAAAAAAGAATTGTCAATTATTAGTCTAGATGTAGAAAAGGCATTTGATTGTTTATCCTGGCCATATTTATTCAAAATTTTAGAAGCATTTAATTTTTCCCCAGATTTCATAGACTTAATAAACAGCCTATATAAAAACTCTATATCATATGTTAAAATTGGAGCCTTTTTGTCAAAACAAATTCAAATACTGAAAGGAACTAAACAGGGCTGCCCTTTGTCACCTCTGCTATTTGCCTTAGCAGTGGAACCATTAGCAAACTGCATAAGAAATAATAATAATATAACTAGTTTCGTTGTTAATTCAAACTATACTTCCAAAATACAATTGTTCGCTGATGATATCATATTAACTATTGGAAACATAGATTCCTCAATAAATCACATCATAAAAGCATTAGGACAGTTTGAAAAAAATCTCAGGTTTAAAAATTAATAGTAATAAAACTGAAACATTACTATTGAATAAAAAAATTAATGTGGAATTGAGAAAACATAGTAACTTTAACTGGGAAAATAATACTCTTAAGTATCTAGGAATATATATAAAACCAAATTGGAAAGAAACCACACAAATAAATTATAAAAACATAATACATGTGGTTAAAAAGCACTTAATCAAATGGAATACAATATTCTTTACTTTCGAAGAGAAATTATCTTTAATAAAAATGTGCATTCTTCCAAAATTCCTATTTCTTATTCAAACCCTAATTATCAGTCCTCCTAAAAAAAGAATAAAACAACTTAACTCACTTCTAATCAAATTTCTATGGTTTCCACAAAAGCCAAGAATAAGATATGATTGGCATTACAGAGAGTGGGAAAAAGGTGGAATCGCGTTCCCAAACCTAGACCTTTATTCCGATTCAGTTATATACCACATTATGAGTCAATGGTTAAGTCACAAATACACATCAAACTGGAAAAATTTACATAAAACTATTTTATTGTCTGATACAGATGAAGCAATAAATTATGACATATTTACAGAAGATAATAAAATATTTTTAGTAGTAAAAGACTTAGTATATAAAGAGAATAAAAATGAGAAACTACCATATTGTATTAATTATATATTAAACAATTTTAAAAGAATAATAAACAAAATCCATTTGGCTAGACACTTTCTAATCCTAATATTCCCCATAGCGTACACAAAGAATTGCCTAGACTCATTTAATATGAAGAAAATAATGCAGATGAAGGGTAATGGTCTAAATTTTTGGCACCAATTCCTAGGCACAAATGATGTATACAAAGCAAACAGTCTTATAACCAGGTACAATATAAATCAAAATAATTGGTTAAACATTCAAACGTACAGAGAATACCTAATAAATGAATTTAAAAATAATCAAGTGACCGATATTTCTTTACAACCTAAAATAATCTTTCTTTTATGTGAATTAAACTCAACAAATCCTAACATGGATTTTCATTATCTAAGTTATATAAAGTACTAAGAACTGATTTAACATTACCCGAGGACTCTCTAGGGAGCTATGTGGAAAAAAACAAATAAATTCAATTTTACAGAAAATGATAACTCATTTACACTCAAACCAGTTAATCACACAACATCATCCCCTTATTGGAAGATTTTTACATGGAAATATATTCATAGAAGCTATATCACCCCACAAAAAATAGCTATAATGTCAAATAATACTAGTCATAATTGTTGGAGATGTGATGAATATGTATGTGCAGATTGGATGCATATGTTCCTCGAATGCAGAACTGTCACTCCTTTCTGGCAGGGATTTAGAGATTTTACAAAGGCATTGTGGTCGGATAAATGTATAATTTCAGACTCGCTGTTATTGTTTAATGCTCCGATACCAGAATATATCCCAAAAACACAAGTGCATCTTCTTTGGTCCCTTTTGGCAATAGCAAGGAAAAGTATTACTATAAACTGGAAAAGCAAAAAAGTTCTTTCATTTTCTGAGGTTTTATTGTTGGTCAAAACTGTATGTAATAGAGAACTTCTAACTCTTGCTTCAAGAACATCAAGAATAACACAAAAGAAATTATCTTGGATGAAGCTTAAAAAGTTACTGGATAAAATGTAAGAATTTTAATTGAAGTAGATTAATGTTATGGGCATTGTACATAGTTTTGTTATTTATAGCTATATTATCTATACTTGTATTAAGTTCTAATTGTATAAATGATGTAGAAAATTTTACATTTTTTGTGAAAATCTATAAAAATAGAGTTATAAAAAAAATCTTGCTCATCTAATTTCCAAAGACATCTCCACTACATTCAAAAATGTCCTAATTCTCCTTTACTTCTATTTCATGAGGCCCAGTATTGAATATAATATACTTTTTGTCATGTACTTATCTAAACATATCACTCAGATTGAGATTCATAACTAAAAAAGGTCAGAGACCACAAAAATCTTAGTTATCAAAATAGACTGGTGACCTTCAGTCTAGTCATTCTCTTACAGACTCCTCTATGGGAATCTATGTCTGGCTTTTCAAGCCATGAATGATGTAACCTTCTTTGATGTCTTTTTCTTTCACATAACATATTGTTGCTCCGATACCCAATTAAGGAAACAACCTTTGTCAACAAATAAATAAGACACATTAGCATGATAGATTCATGTCTTAATATACCCCTTACCTCTGGAACAAATTTCTATTCCATGTCGAGTGAAGTACCACTCTTGTCACCTTCAAGGTAAACCTGGATAGTTGGATGGGCAGCGTCAAATTATCTCTTGATCTATCTAGTCTTGCACTTTTAGAGGATGAATGGAACTTTTGAATAAGGCTTTTGGATGGACTTGTAATGATCTGCAGATTAGTTGCCTTGTACTCACCGATGAACCTATGAATCTACAAGTGGCACAACAAAATATGGATACAAAATCTGTTATCATGGAAAGACTTCTAGGCATGGACTAAATAATTATTTTTATAAATCTGTCAATATTTATTTATTTATTTATTTATTCACATTTGATTACCAGGAAAGTCTAACTGGGTAGAAGCCCATTTTCAGTGGAGAGCCTGGAGAAAAGCTCCAAAATGCAAGCCAACTACAATGTACCACAGTGATGATAGAAACTGTAAGCATAATAACGTATTTTCTAGGAAATGGTACGAAATACAGTGCCATATACCCACTTGTAACTAATGTGTAAAGAACATAATGTAAAGAGAAAATGCAATGCATTTTGAGTAAAAAGAAAATGTCTGTTCTCTTTTAGAACAAAGTGCACTGAAACAAAAAAAGAGGCAAGTTATTCCACGGCATATAAATATGTTTCCATAGATATTTTGACAACTTATGTAAAAAGTGTTATCACACAGTAGATGCTCATATTGATAGTTAATACTAAGGTTTTGCTTTAATAAGATCTAATTTGGAATATAGTTGCTTCCTCCAATCAATGATACCAGACTCATATAAATGCAAAACAATATATACAAAACCAGGCAACATGAAAACTTGACAGCTTGAAAGGCTCAACTGAAATATTAACTAAGGTGGAATCTTCTTCATATTACTGAAGGGCTAGAGGGGACATGGTAAACCTTTTTTAAAGTTAGACTAATCCATACTTATCTGAGTGTTTATGATCACTAAAAATGAGAAGACTACAGAATTAAAGTTAATTAGGATCATAAGTTAAAGTAATAGATATACTATATAGCTAAATGAAAGTGTTATAGAAAAGCTAAATACGTTACCACCTGAGGTTAAAAATGCAACAATGTGGAAATCTTAGTAAGACTGGACATATTTTTCCAAAATGTTACTGTTTAGACTGGCAAGCAGACACTGAGTTTGTCATCCTTGATCTCATGATATATGTTATAATAGCAGGTGTTATAAATAATGCATTATACCTACACACAGTCACACTTTGCCTCACATACAGCCCACTGATATATATGTGTGTGTGTGTGTGTGTGTGTGTGTGTGTGTGTGTGTGTGTGTGTGTGTGTGTGTGTGTGTGTGTGTGTGTGTGTGTGCACGCGCATGTATGCGTGCATTTATTTCAACATGTGTACATGTGTGCATCCACATCTTGCACTGATAGTGTTTGATAATGTATGAAACAAGCACTACCCCAGTACAGGACTCCTACTGCCCAGGAATGGGCCATGTGGTTATAATAATTATAACTCTGCACTCCTTACTTATTCTTGTTCTTGCATACTTATGCTGTCTGTATCTCATTCTGGATTGATTCCCCACATGTGATATCACTGTCCTGCTGTGTTTTAAGGTCCTGTGGTATTTACAATAGTAAAACAGCCAATAGTTAATTGTCAAAGCGAGTAGGCAGCAAATGTGTTCCAGCTACAGTCATGTTAAATTATGGGATTTTATTTTAATTATAGGAATTTTTTGTCTAAGTGTATGTGTTTTTCATGCATATTACTCTGCATGCATATGTCCAGCCACAGACTGTACAAAACTATCTATATCTGTGTGTGATTATGTCACTTGTTGTGAGTTATATGATTTGGAAGATTGCCATGGGGTTGGAATAGCTTTATACTGACACTGGAAGGAGGGTGTACCTTCCTGTTTTTCTGGCTGAGGGACCTAATGCCCACTACTGGACACAGTAATGTTGCAGTGCTATATTATGTGGCAGAGGTGGTACCAGCACAGATGACCAGGCCTTGAATTGTATTAGCAGCACTATACAGATATCCTGCACACTTGAAGAAGTACTAAGCATTACAGGCAGACTTGGTACACTGTACAATCACTCAGATCCAAATCTTGGAGCATTGTTTCTTTTTGAATTTTTACATTTTGAGTTTTTCTTAGTGTGCGTACCAGACTACTGGACTTACGTATTTTACACCATATCTATGAATCTCACTCAAAGATTCTTCTTCTTCTTCTTTCGGCTTTTCCTGGTTAGGCGTTGCCACAGCGGATCAAACCTAAAATGTATCTTAGTCTAACTGGTCTTTTCTTTTGTTTATCTTCCTCCTGGCATCTCTTCTACTCAAATTCCTTGCTTTCCTTCTCTTGTATTCAAGATCTATGTATAATCTCTTCTTATATCTCTCTTCTATGCTAACAATACAGTCGCATAGAAATATTAATGTCTTACGTATACTGCCAAATGTACTATGTTTTTAGAAATTGTTAAAGGTGTTATCCTGCTGTTTTTAGAAATTGTTAAAGGTGTTATCCTGCTATAACTCAGAGTGTTATGTGTGTAACGGATTATTAATATGGAGCTTTTCTCCCCGGGCCTCCACTGAAAACGGGCTTTCGAGCCCAGTGGACTTCCCCGGTTATCAAACTGGAAATATATAAGTAAATAAATAAATCACCTGTCCAGTCAAGATTGGCAGTGGAGTTTCACAGTGTCGAGTTGCCAGCCCGGTGCCCAACCTTCCACAGAAGGCACACACACGCATGCACTCACGCCTAGGGTCAATTTAGAGTCTCCAATCCACCTACAGCATGTCTTTGGGATATAGGAGGAAACTGGAGCACCAGGAGGAAACCCACGTGACCACAGGGAGGACATACAGACTCCGCACAGAAGGTGCCCCAGCCAAGGATCAAACTGGAGAACCTCTTGCTGTGAGGTGACAACACTAACCACTGCACCACCATGGCTGATCCACTATAGGACCCCCTCCAAATCCTCTTAAATAGTTCAGCAGCATTTTGAATAGTACTATGTCAGGGTCTTCTTTGACTAATGAAGCCATAATTTACCTGCCCAAGTGTGAATCAAACTGCTATCACAGCAATATAAAGTAAAAGACAGTATTGCATACCAAATGATTTTACAATATAGCTGCCATGCCCTAAGACCAGGGGCAGCCCGTGCTATTGGACTGCAGGACTGCAGCTCCCCCAGCTGTAAAAAGGAAAGAAAAAATGAAATAAAAAAAAGAAAAGAAAAATGAAATAAAACAAATGATAGCGAGTCCCGTTACTCCTCATATGCGTGCAGGAATCCGGACTGCTGTTTAACTAATCTGGATTAAGAAGAAGGCATCAGACTACAGAGATGTCCAGAAGTCTATGCAGTTACAACTGTATAGACTGGAAGAGGATCAGACTGCAATGTCTGCAGGATGGATAGCTTGCTCTCACAGAAAGGACTTGCATTTCAAATTTAGGCTGGATAGCTTGCTCTCATGCAAAATTGAGGAAATATACCTGGTGGTGAGAGAATAATTGAGGCCCAAATGCTATACTTTGGGTGCTGGTAGCAATAGCCTGAATTCCCTACCCACGACCACTTGTGAAAACTGTTCAGATTTTTGCCTCATATTTTTTTCTGTTTTGTTCCTCATAAAATCTGTGGTTTTCTGGATTTTGAATTCACTAAATAATTACAGGCATTTGTATTTCAGACTTCATATTCTTCAGAAAGTACATGGAACACAAAACCCTTTATTCTAGCAATTTTCTAACTTTATGATATCAATATTTGAAATGTGTCCCTATTTTTGGGGCTGTATTCACCCATTATTGGCTTTGTCCAGATTTTTTGTGCTAAGAGGTTGAGAGCTATGGTGAGAATTGAATTCACTGAAAATGTTTGGGGACTGTATTCCCCCATTACTGGCTTTGTCCAGGTGTTTTGTGCTAAGAGGTTGAGAGCTATGGTGTGAACTGAATTCACTAAATGATAGCCATTTAAGTTTCAGTCTTCCTGTCTTTCAAGAAACAGCTGATTTGACATAGCAGTATGTTGCTCTGACTGTAGTGCACAGGATCCGAGGTTCAAGTCTTGGCAGTGAAATGCATGGTAGTAACACAGCATTTTATTCTACCAACTTTCCAAGATTAACTATACTTTGGGTGCTGGTAGCAAGAGCCTGAATTCCCTACCCATCACCACTTGTGAAAGCTGTTCAGCTCATATTTTTGTTCTGTTCTGTTCCTAATAAAATCTGTGGTTTTCTGGATTTTTAATTCAGTAAATAATGACATGCATTTGAATTTTAGACGTGATATTCTTCAGAAAATACATGGTAACACAAAACATTTTATTCTAGCAATTTTCTAAGTTTATAAGATCAATATTTGAAAAGTGTCCCTATTTTTGGGGCTGTATTCCTCCATTATTGACTTTGTCCAGGTGTTTTGTGCTAAGAGGTTGAGAGCTGTGATGAGAACTGAATTCACTAACTGCTAGCCATTTAAGTTTCAGTCTTCCCATTGCTCAAGAAACAGCTGATTTAAAATAGTAGTATGTTCTCAGACTGTAGTACATAGGGTCCTGGGTTCAAGACTTGGCAGTGAAATGCATGGTGATAACACAGAATTTTATTCTAGCAACTTTCCAAGATTATACAAGCAATGTTTAAAATGTGTCCCTGTTTTTGTGCTTTTGTTCCCCCCCCCCAATAAATTAAGGCTTTTTTCAGAGTTCTTGTGCTGCAAATTTGAGATATTTGGATGAGTGTCGAGTGGATTTTACAAGGAGCTGAGAGCTTTAGGAGAAGAGAAGTTTATGCTGCTTATGGTGAGTCAGCTTGCATTGTTAATAGCACATTAGGTAGTGTACTTACTTTTGATGCAGAAGGCTGTGGGTTCTACTCACATAGTATGTAGATGCATTGCTAATACTGTACTGTGTTGTACTTTCAAAGGGGGTGGATGATGCAGTCCTGATAATGCCCTATTTGGCGGAGATACCTAGTAACTATGAAACTATCAGTTTGCCATCCATTCCCTATTGCAATATTACTAGCTTATCATTTTTAATGTAACATAGGCAATTTATTCCTCAAGGGCAACAGACACTTTATTTGTAGATGAAACAATGAAGTATAAAGTTGTTTGCTAGCAGCAAACTTTTCATTGGTTACAGATCTCTTTAATGTGGAATTATTTAGATGACTTTTACTTCTGCAGAGATTGTGCATATTTACTGATACTGGTAGATTGTAGAAGATTGAGTAGACTTTTATGATGGAAATGTTCTGAATTGGGCAGTTTTTGTCATAATTGGTGCATGCATTTTCTTTCATTGTTTACTGGAAAAACATTCAAAACAATAAATTTAAAACACCCTCTAACAACTGTACTGTATTATACAAGGAATATAACTTAATACAATCAGGAAGGTGTCTCAAAGAATACATGTATGTTTTGTGTGCAATGGGTCTATGATTTGAAAACAGCCCAAAGTTAATCTTTATCTACCACTGGCCAGATGTATTTCTTTGAATGTGGGTTTCAATGCTGTTTTAATGAATGTGAGTTTCAAGGGCAGAGAAGTTTTAATGCCAAGTCTATTTTCACTGTGAAACTGCATTTCTTTGTTTAGCAGATGTCCATTAGTGTTTGTGCTGTAAAATGTAAAATAAAACTTTTAAATGAAATCCAAATCATCGTAGAAGTAAAGCAGTATGCACATTACAGTGTTTATGGTAAATGGGGTGAAATAGCCAAGTAATGGGACATTGGAATTGCAGGGGGGAGGCCCCATTTGACCATAATTTTGTGAGGTGGGAAAGGCGGCAAACTCAAAGCAGCCCTAGCTGAACTATACCTCTCAAATGTCCAGATTTTCACAGAATTAATAGATTTTTGCTTCTTATTTTTGGTTTGTTCCTCATAAAATTTGTGGTTTTGTGGCAAATCATTTAGGAATGAAGTCTCTAAATAATGACAGACACTGAAATTTAGACCTCATACCCTTCAAAAAATGCATGCTAAAGCAAGCTCTATTATTCTATCAATTGTCTAAGTTTATACAAGAACAATTTTTAGTACTGTTTGTATGTTGCCTCAATATATTTGGCCTTGTCCAGATTTTCCTGCATTAAGAGGTTGAGAGGTACACACAAGTAAATCACTTTATAGAATTAGGTATATCCAAACCTCTCAACTGTTCCTGATTTTGGATCAAAATGTTGCTCTCCCCCTAATAATCCCTCAGCAAAATGGCAATTTTGGAAGAAAACGTGGAGGGTTTACAATTAATAAATAATTGTAATGATCAGAGTTATAGATTACTTTTATTTCAGAAATGCATGTAGATTCTCTTATTTTGTCAGCTGCTCAACTTAACAGTACTAATATTAAAAAAGTGTCTCTTCTTTGACAGGTTCCCAGCTGTATTGTGTGGCAATTTTATATTTTTGCATCACATTGTTGGTCCGTTTTTCATAAAATTGTAATTTTATGGCAAATTAGTGGCAAATCATTAAAGACTGAAGTTAGAAAATAATGACAGACATTTGATTTTCAGATTTCATACCCTTCAGAAAATTCATACTAATGCAAGACCTACTATTCTATTATCTTTCTAAGTTTATAAAAACAATATTTAAAAAGTTTCCCACTTCAATTTATGGCTTTATCCAGATTTCTTGCTCTGAGGTTGAGAGGTATGACAAATGTGTCAGAGCCATCACCATCAGCCAGAGACATTTCAAATTGTGACATACTTGTTGCACCCCAATTCCCCCATGTAGAGACTCTGGATGTGTCCAAGCAAGGCATGGTGCAGTTATCCCCCCATCCAAGGTAGACACAAGTACTACAGTGGTTTTTCATCTGTCCTTGATTTTGCTGAACGTTCTGGTTTTCTGTCATATTTTTATACTGTCTTATTATTCAGAAAATGCATGTTGTTGCAGCACCTGTTGCTCTGTGTTTAAGTAGCAATGCTTTAATGACCATCAGGTAAGCTTGTCTGAGATTGTAAGATGCAAGTAAGCTATAATAAGCATAGTGTTAAAGAATTACCAACATTGAAAGCCTTTTTGTTGTTGCCATGCAGAGAATATTTACATAACTTGATAATGTATAAGCCTTCGGTATTGAAATGTATATGACAGTATTTGTAATAAAGGACAGGATTACAATTTTCAGAAGCTCATTACATTTGTTGGAGACATGTAGTCCTCTTTGCAGGCTTTACCCGTAAACTAAACAGAATGACAATCTATCATGTGTGGTCCATAACTTGTGCAGTAATCCTTTAAGCAATTTATCTTGAGCTTGTTTCTTGTTTGCTGCTCGTTTTTTACTTTGATCATGTTTTCACCATGGAACACATAGATAGTTGTTGTCAGGCAGCAGGTCACTTTTGGATAAGAAACATTTTTACAAATGGGGTATCACAGAGATTGCTACTTTCAGCATGTTACTTGGTAATTTTATAAAGCTGAATATAAATTATAATTTGAACTGCAGTGCAAGGAGAAGTGGTTTGAGTTGAGTGCTGCTTGTTTTTTATACTTGATTTTGACTGGCATTCCAGTAATGTATTTACAAAGTAACTTATTTTTTAATGTCTCACAACCTTTTTGTTTCCATCTAGATATTAAGTAAACTGTCATGTAACCAATGCATTCGCATATTTTTTTCTTCTACACTTCATTTTGTTTTGGTTGGACTCTCATAATGATGGTTTGGCACCCAGGGCAGCGTATTTAATTAAAGTCCCAGTTTTTGTGGTTTTGACCATAGCCTCCCCTTTCTAGTTGGCCACACCCTTTCCCATTGGCCCCACCCATTCATTGTCTCCTGCAGCCCCCCCCCTTTGATTTGAAGTCACGAGCTGCCACTGCCTAAGACTTCATTCTCTAACTAAGCCACCTCTGAAGACACACCACCTTAGTGAAAAATGGCAGACATAGATTCATACAAACCATTCACTATCTACCATCAACTGTCAAAGCATCAGAAACAAAATTCCAGATCTCCATGCCTGGATTGAACACTATAAGCCAGCTATTGTAGCAGCAACTGAGACTTGGCTAAAACCTTATTTTAAAAACTCTGAATTCCTCTCATCAAACTTCTCTTGCCTGAGAACAGATAGGCCCAGAAAAAAAGATGGGGGACAGTGCTCTCATATACCGTAATACATTTAATATAGTCCCATATAACAAACCCACTCCCACATTTAGTAAAGACAAAATACTAATATCCTACTTGAAAATGAATAGCAGCAAAAGCATCTGCATTATAGTCACATATATCCCCCCGGGTAACAATATCCCAGTACTTGAGAAAATATTAGCCTGGTCATCCACAAATATAGAGAATGAAAGAATCATACTTGGTGATGTGAATATTAACTGGTTAGACATTATACATTATCACCCAACCAACAGTATCAACCTATTTAAGTACACCCAACTCATTACTACTATAACCAGACCCAAATAAAAAAAAACAACGGCTCAGTATTGGACTAGGTCCTTGTCTCTGACCCTAGTAAAATCTCCTCCATTGGCACTCTACCTAACAGCATTAGTGATCACTTACCGGCATACATAATTCACAAACCAACTTCAGTGCTTAATAAACACCACTATAAGCATACCAGAGAGCTATCCCACTTCTGCCCAACTACTTTTAAGAATATCCTACAAAATATCAACTGGCATCCACTTAAAGTCCTACCACCGAATGATGCTGTTGAATTCTTTAACTCAACATTCCTCCATGTGCTAGACAATCTCACTCCTCTCCAACATAGAAGAGCGAAAGCCAGCCAGGCCAGTTGTTTTACCAAACCACCAAACAACTTATGAAAGCTAGGGATAAGGCCTGGAAATGTTGGCATACAAGTAAAAACCCTGCAGACTTTGCTCAAAACAAACAACTGCGCAATCAAGTAGTGTGACTTGTCATCAAAACTACTACTAAATTACTCTGCAAATTGACCATATGCAAAATCCTAAAAAGTTCTGGAGGGCCATAAACTCTCTATTATACCCAGGCAAAAGCAATAATCCCTGCCCTGATCTAGACCTGGCCCCAGATGAAACTGCCTCACTTTTTAAATCATTCTTTAAAAACACTATAGTCAACCTCACTGTCAACTTCCCACTGATCAGTCCACTGCCCCCAGTCCCATCTACTACAACAAGACCAAATGTCACTCTCACACCCATAATTATATCCACCATAAAAAACTCCTAATTAAACTTAATCCTGGATCAAATGCTCCAGATAACTTACCACCAGAATTCCTCCAAAAATCAGCAGATGCTATAGCCTATCCCATTAGTATACTACTAAACAGATCCATTCAAGAGCCTTTCATTCCCACCATTTGGAAAAAGACATTTATCCTCCCTCTCCAGAAAGATGGAAACAATAATGATGTATCTAACTTCCGTCTAATTGCCATCCTGTCTCCCACCTCCAAAGTTCTGGAAAAATATATCCATAGCCAACTACTTAACTACCTATTACACCACAACCTCCCTGCCCCAACCCAGTATGGGCTTAGGCCTAGTCATAGCACCACCACTGCTCTTATATCTTTCTTGGACACAGTCAACCATGTTCAAGACTCAGGATACCTTGTCTCCTCACTATTTCTTGACCTTTCCAAGGCATTCAATACTGTGTCTCACCCGATTCTTCTGACTAAACTCTCCAATTTAGGCATATCTCCCACTACCCTAGGCTGGTTTTCCAACTACCTTACAGAAAGACAACAAGCAACGGGATGGCACCAATCCCTCTCTCCTTTCCTCTACATCAGTACTGGAGTCCCACAAGGGTCCATACTAGGTCTTCAGCATTGTCATTAATGATTTCCATATTAGCATACCCAATGTTACTCCAAGTTAATGCTATCCAATATGCAGATGACTCCACCATCATCTGCATGGCCAAGTCTACTTCAGAAATACTTACACTCACCCAAAATGCCTTCACCTCCACTGAAACCTGGATGTATAATAACCATTTAGCCCGAAATGCTAATAAAACCAAACTCATGTTATTCACCCTCAACAAAACAGCGCCCTTAACCAAAACTGAATTTACCATCAACTCACTCAACAACATTTGCCTTGAAGTAGTCCCATATACCAAACCTCTAGGGGTCATCATAGATATAACATTCGACCAGCATATTAACACAAACATAAAAAAAAATCAGAAACTAGGTATCCTGTATAGACACAAACACTTCCTCACCTAAGCAGCAAGACTATCCCTTGCCTCTTCCTTTCTACTTCTATCCCTGCTCTATGGTGCACCTCTCCTACTAATATACAATCCTCTCTTAAATCCAAACTGGACTCATGCTACAATAAAATCGCAAAATTTGTAACCACTGCCAAACACTCCTCCCACTACTGCGCATCACTATTACGTCTAAAATGGCTAGAACTTCCCAAACATCTAACATACATGCAACTAACCACAGCTCATAAGCTAATATATAAGTCTTCTAGATGTCCTTCCTTCTCCTCTGTATTCACCATGTATCACTCAAATAAACCTCTGCGATCAGTCAATCAGATGCTCTTTAATGTAGCAAAACCTAACCTTTCAGCCAGTCAAATGCTTTACCCATATGCTATAGCAAAACTAGGAAATGCTCTCCCTCCTTCAGTTAGGTCTACTAGCAACTCTGAATGCTTTAAGACTTCACTGAAACAACACCTGTTCTCCCATTGGCTATGTACATGTACCAGCACTGACTATAAAAAAAAACAATATTCCTAGCTTTCCTACTTTTCTTCCCCATCTCACAGCTCAGACTCCTCATATATACATTTAATGTTTCCAACTTACCACCCATCATGTACCAACCAGTCACACATAATCTACTATATCAGTTACCTATCTTCTCTTCTATTCATTCTTGATGCCTATTTAGCAGTAGCTCTAAGGCTATACCTTACTTTCAGAATCTTTAATCTGCTGCTCCCCATCTTTCCCTCTCTACTGCAAAACTGCAATACTGTATTGTTCACACATTCATATTATTCCATGTCATCAACTGTATTTTTGTTTGGCCTGCATACTTATAATCTAGCATCTGTATAACTAGTATCATCTATTTTATTGTATCACCTATTCTGCAATGTAGTGTTCTGTACCACCACTGCTTGATTTCTTTATTTTGATTCTGGAGCTTTATCATGTTGTTTGTTTTTGGAGATTTTCTCCCTGGGCCTCTACTGAAAACAGGCTCACACTGACCCAGTAGACCTCACGGTAAATAAATGCAAATAAATAATAAATAAAAGTGGGACAAAGGCCCAAGAATAGAGACAATTTTTAAATATCACTCTTACAAACCTAGAATGTTGATAGAATAACAGGTTTTGAATTAGCATGAATTTTCTGAAGAATTTGAAGTCTGAAACTCAAATGTCTGTCACTGTTTTCTAACTTCATTAATGATTTACCTCTAATTTGCCAGAAAACCACATTTTTATGAACAACAGGCCAAAAATATAAGGGCAAAATCTGGGCATTCTGCAAAAATCTGTAGAGTTGGGAGGTGTGCATAGATTCTATTTTTATCCAAGATGGTATGGTCTCAGTGGAAGTATATTTAAAGATTGAAGACATGGGGTCAGGACACCTATATCACATTGTAAAGATGTATACTGCTCTCTGCAAGCATGTTTGATGTAAAAATGTATTTCCCCTGTATTTGTGTAATCCCTTGGAGTGGTACCGTAGTATGTTCAGTAACTGGGCAGTGGCAGACTGGGATTCAGTATAGCATAGTAGAAATCTCTGTCAACTGTATTGCTACAGTCTATAAAAGAAAAAGAAAAACAATAAAAACATATAAATTGTTTATTAAAAATACATATCGTACAGATGAGGCAGTCAGTTTTGCCCACATGAATGATTACAAGTTCAATAACTTTATTTAAGTAAAAAAAAAAAAATAGAAATATATTTTCTAAATAATAAAGTTAAAAACAGCCACTCACCAGAGAAGACCAGTTTGCAGATCATTGAATTAATCCAGTCCATATGCTTTGTGTGATTTTAAATGATGATCCAATATTATTTTTTTCTGCTTAAAGGAATATCAAATCATCATTGTGATGAAAAATTATCTTTTCAAGGCCAAATTTATTTAGCTAAACAAAGATAGACAGCTAGATAAATCGATAGATAGACAGACAGACAGGCATAGATATAGCTATAGATACAGATATTCAAAGGGTAAAAAGGGAACACAGACAAACCATTTGTAGATATTTTTTTCAGATATGGCAAACTTGTCAAAAGCGCACTATATATATATATATATATATATATATATATATATATATATATATATATATATATATATATATATATATATATATATATATATCAAGAGATAGACAGACAGAGAGACAGACAGAGAGAGAGAGAAAGGGCGAGACAAAAAGGTATAGATGTATAGATAAATGCAGAGCACTTTTGACAATGAAGTTATTCATATCTGAGAAAATGTTCTAGAATATCTATCTGTCCAAGTATAAATATATTTTATATATATATATATATATATATATATATATATATATATATATATATATATATATATATATATATGTATTTATATATTTATTTATATATATATATATATATATATATATATATATATATATATATATATATATATATATATATATATATATATATATATATATATATATATATATATATATATATATATATATATATATATATATATATATATATATTTTTTTTTTTTTTTTTTTTTTTTTAAGTCAGAACATAATTATGGATTGAGCAAGCAGTGGGCCTCTTTTGAACCCAGCAGCCTACAGAATCCACCTCTGCACTCCTGAGTTGAAAGGCACAGAACTGGCAGTAAGTAAGAGACAGATCATATTGCTAGGGGAGGCTGACCCCAAATAAGGGTCAGTGTCAAATTAAAGAATTAGTTTTTTTTTTCTGTTCTTTTCTCATAACTCATTAGGCGTAAGTCCCCACTCCATACCTTTCATTACAAATCATCAGCGCTGTTAACAGATTTGTACTAATTACAGTAACAGCCTTCTTCTTGTTAGAGAAATAGCATACTCCTATATGTCTGCAACCAACAGGTCTGTGGTGCCCAGTGAGTTGATGAGAGTTACTAGTCAAATGGTGTCCCTGGGGACTGCTTTAGTCTGATATTAAATAAGTCAACAAGCCAATACGATCACAGTCAGGCTAGCTGTTCCGTTTTGCCTGCTCTGTCACTGTCACATTTCTGGTTATTTCACAGCTAATGCACAATTCAGCAGAAGCAATAACACAGAATTACCACCTAGGTTGTTTATTGAATGATACTATATTTCGTGTCATGTAGCTGGCCTAACCTCACCAAATATGAGTGACAACTCCATCCCTAATTTGGTAAAACTCATTTATTGCCTCTTTCCTTTTATTTATTCCTCAAACAGCAGTAGGGGGTCCTGCCTCAACTCTTCCTGTTATGTTTGATACATATTTCTGGCACCAATGTCTACTGCTTTAAAAATTATTCTTTTACTATAATTTGATAATGTGAATTTTCTATAATTTGTGTGTAATTCATGAAAATATCTACATCAAAGTTTATCTGGAGGCAAAATTAATCATGCATGTAATTCTTTACATTACATAACTACCAACATTTTTCCCTTAAGAATTAGAGAAAAAGGTCCCAAATCATAATTATTTTAAGCATCTGTACTACTCAACTAGAAATTGTATAGGAAAAAGAACAGCTGCATTACTATGCATTTCTGAATATGGGCAACGTGCGCCATTAAGCTGCACTTACATTTAATTTCAATATTTTGTCAAAATAAAATCACAAATTTCAGGTGGGACACAATGTTTGGGAGCTGTGTGCTATTTCTGGATGGTCAGTTTCAGCAAAACCTACCATGCAGTACAGAAACATTCATATGTGCAGAACTTGCCAGCTTAGTAGCTGAATGGCTACTGTTTCTACTCCATGATGTAAGAATCTTGTTTTAGACGTGGCTTTTGCTCTGCATGTATGGAACTAGAATATTGTTGTCCATATCAGTTTAGGTATTCTCTAGGTACCTGGCTTGCTCTTAATGCATGCTGGATTACTGAATGCTCTAAACAGTCTGTAAACACTACACTTTTTCCTCTACTTTTGGCACAAGTCATGGCTGTTAAAGGTTAATCAAGGACAAGTAAACAGAAAAGCTCAGTGACTTTATTTAACTTAATATCTTTGTGAATAACACTTGCAGGTAACCAGATAATACACTACATCCACTTCAGTATTTATAGGGATTCCACTATGACTTGTTGATTTACAACTTAACATTGAGACAACTCAAGAAGCACAACTTTTCAGGCATTCAGTCTGACAAAAAAGTAAATGTAAAAATGTGTTCAGCCCCCCCCCCCCCCAAAAAAAAAAAAAAACTTCCATATACGAACTTCATAATTTCATAAACCAAATAAGGAAGAAACTTTCTAGATGAAATAAATCACTACCAGTGCACACTGAGAAACCCCACTGGGAGTGATTTCCTATGGAAGTCAGTGATCTGGGTTTTCAGGCCTCACCAAGTTGAAGTCAACCAACTAGAAGATCATAGAGCTCTAACCTGAATAGCAGTATAGAAGCCATGTACATGGTACTAGGAAAATTCTTCCAGGACTCCAGATAAAAGAAAGGTAAATAATATGTACATTTAGCAGCAGTAGTTGTAATCCAGCAGCTACTGTTCTCGTGTTGTTACAATTTGTACTACTTACTTATATGCCATATAATTACGTACAAGAATTATTTTTTCAAAGCAGGCATTACATGAAGTCCACATCACAAATATGCTTCTATAATGCATGGAATAAAGCAAGCCTTCTTTATCCCTGTCACATTCATTTCCTCAGCCACCAGTACGTAATTGCAATCTTCAGGCACCCAAGCTAGGGATCCTTGGCAATTTCTGTTATGAAGCCCTGAAAGTTCTGTTTGCACGTGTAATTTTAAACATTGTTGATGTTACTTTGCAGCCTCTGTAATCTTTTATATTCTCTCACTTTAATTTCCCCAAGTCTTTTCAGTTTCTAAAACCATGATGGGAATGGACCCTATTCCTAAGTCAGAGTAAAGTTCATGAAATGAGTATTGTTTTAATCTTTAATGTTAGCCAAAAGTGCTCTTCAAAGCACATGCAATGTGTCCAGAATTGACTCCTTCTGCAATTCATATGGAGTTACATGTATCAGTAGCATATCTAAATATGACTGTAAACTTCCGCGGTGGTGCAGCGGTAGCGTTGTTGCTTCACAGCAAGAGGTTCTCCCGTTCGATTCTCAGCTTGGGTTGGAAGTGCCTCCTGTGTGAAGTCTGCATGTCCTCCCCGCGGTCGAGTGTGCATTCGAAAGACATCTGTTGAATGGGAGTGCCTTCGTTGAAGGTTGGGCATCGGGCTGGCCGCTCAACACCATAAAAACCAACTGCCAATCATTAGCGGACCAGAGTTCTGCTGTGGCGAACCCTAACCGGGAAAAGCCGAAAGGCAAACATCTAAATATGACTGTAAATTATTTTTTATGAGACCCACTGCTCCTACAACTATTTTAACTTTCTGGGTTTCTTTCTTCCACATTGCCCACATTTCCACCTGCAAATCTTGGTATTTTATGACTTTGTATCTCTCTGTTATGTAAGACACTGCAATCACTGGCTGTTGCAATTTCAGTGATCAATACTACTTTTGTCTTCCATTCATGGACAGCTATAACTGGTTTTCTTGCATCTATTTTCTGAACCATATATGATGGTTGATCCCATATGATATAAACTTCATCACTCTCTATAATGATTTGTGTCTCATATTTCCAATGCTTCTCAGCAACTTCAATACTGTAATTTTGTGCACAATCCCCAATGCAATAGTTTTACCACATTATTATGCCTTATTTATGCAAGCCTTCTGCTATTAGGGCATCGTATGCAGCAACAAGATGTGCAACTGTTTCCAGTTCTGTTTTACAGAACCTAAATTTATCTGTTTCTCCCACATGTTCAATGGACTTCGTAAACCAATGTGTACATAGTCATAAGCCACCCATATTAATCTTTCTCTTGCTTTAAATGTATCTCTCCTTAACCATTCCTGCATGAAATCCTGATCAACATGAGGCTGTTGCAGAAGTTCTATGTACATACCACAGAACTGATGCCTTTTCCACATTTCCTGCCTTCTCATCTGACCATTCTTCTTACATTCTTTCTTTTATTTTTTGGCACATTCAGCTGCTGCCTGATTTTTGTCTACTTCTGGTTTGATTTACATTCCCACTTGAAACTGATATGCATATGCTAATCTAAACTGGGAAGTCATCATAGACTTCTCCTCATGTTTTAAAACTTTCACTATGTTTGGATCTGGTGAGGTCAGCAGATATGTATGCAGTTTCACAGTTGCAGATCTATACATAATCAATTTTGAGGAGGCCCATACCTCCTTCAGAGCAAGAAATATATATATAATCTTGGTATACACCAATTTTTATACATTATTTGATAAGTTTTAAGCATTTTTCTTGTTTTTTTTTGTCCAACTTATTCAATACCTTTTGGGGCCAGTCAGTCACACCAAAACTTGAAGTTTAAAGAGTAACAGCAAATTGGTTTATAGCTTGGACTTTGTTCCTAGATGTCAGCGCTGTTTTCAATATTAGTTTTAGTATTCTGAAGTATTCCTTACTGAGTTTTATTTGCATTTCTTCATATTTTATTGCGCATCCTTCATCAATTCCCAGATATTTACACTCCTTCCTGCTCAAGTTCCTTTATATCACATGCCTGTCCTAAACTGATATCTTCTTGGTACAACAACTATTCTGCTTTAAATGTTGCTTTCTCACATTTCTGAAGACCAAAGGACATTCTTATATCATCTGAGAAAGTTTTACCCACTTTGCAAGTGTGCCTTCAACTCCCCATTTGATCAATTATACAGTTTTAAGTCATCCACAAAAAGGAAATAAGAAGTGTTTACACTTGGATGTTTTCTGGGAGTCAAATTATAACCAAGACCTAATCTGTTAAGTAGACAGATTAATGGGTTAAGCATGTAAGGCAGAATTCTAACTACTGAGCTCATATGCTCAACAAAAGTAAATGGAAAAAGGTGAACAAAAATTTTCTGTTAGCATTGGCCATATTTGAGAAACTTGTCATTAGTGCGGGCACCCTACTCAGAGGTGCTGTGTATAGTAATAACGGTGCAATGCCTACTTGTAAAATGCAATATATTAATATATTACATCACAATTGTATACAAGGATCAGAACTGTGCAACTGCTGTGCATCAGAGAAAAGATCACTGCACAGCATTAATTACATTGCTAATCTGACTGGCACCCCCCTTAACCCCCCACGCCTGTCTATTTTAAAAGGCAGAAGTGGGAAAGGGGGGTTAAAGGATGGTGGCAGAACCTCCTTACTGACAAAATTAGCAAGCCTGTCAACTTAAAGTAATCATTAACTGATGCTTCCTTCACTGTAAACTATATGCCTGCACTTATAGTTTTCAAGGTCTAATGGATTTGGTAATTTTGCTAATATGTAAGGAGCTTTACAGTGAAGTCTTCTGAAAGTGTAATGTTACAGCCAGCTACTTTTGTAAGGAGCTGTATGATTAATCTGATAACAATATGGTACGGTTGTGATTACTACCGATCTAGCAGGTGAGTGTAACACACTCCCTTGTATTCTTAAATGGACTATGTGCTAAGAAGTTACAGTCACACACTGTAAGTCAATTATCCCTAATAATATTCCATAAAATGTACGCTGTAGATTATTTGGAAGCAAGGAAAAGCCTGGAGCCATGTGGAGTAAGTATTAAAGAGCTTCTTCTTCTTTCGACTTTTCCCGGTTAGGGGTCGCCACAGCGGATCACCTGTTTCCATTTCTTCCTGTCCTCTGCATCTTGCTCTGTCACACCAACCACCTGCATGTCCTCTCTAACCACATCCATAAACCTTATCTTAGGCCTTCCTCTTTTCCTCTTACCTGGCAGCTTCATCCTTAGCATCCTTTTCCCAATATATCCAGCATCCCTCCTCGGCACATGTCCAAACCAATGCAATCTCGCCTCTCTGGCTTTATCTCCAAACTGTCTAACCTGGGTTGACCATCTAATATACTTATTCCTAATCCTGTCTACCCTCGTCACACCCAGTGCAAATCTTAACATCTTTAACTCTGCCACATCCAGCTCTGATGCCTGCCTTTTTGTCAATGCCATTGTTTCCAACCCATATAACATAGCTGGTCTCACTACCCTTTTGTAGATCTTCCCTTTCACTCTTACTGGTAGTCGTCTGTCACAAATCACTCCTGACACTCTTCTCCATCCACTCCACCTTGCCTGTACTCTCTTCTTCACCTCTCTTCCACACTCGCCATTACTCTGAACTGTTGCTCTCAAGTATTTAAACTCATTCACCTTCGCCAACTCTACTCTCTGTATCCTCACCATTCCTCTATCCTCCCTTTCATTCACACACATATATTCTGACTTAGTCCCGCTGACCTTCATTCCTCTCCTCTCTAGAGCATATCTCCACCACTCCAGGGTCTCCTCAACATGTTCCCTACTCTCACTACATATCACAATGTCAACTGCAAATGTCATAGTCCACGGGGACTCCTGTCTAATCTCATCTGTCAACCTGTCCATCACCAGTGCAAATAAGAAAGGGCTCAAAGCTGATCCTTCATGTAATCCCATCTCTACCTTAAACACATCTGTCACTCCCACTGCAGATCTCACCGCTGTCACATTACCCTTGTACATATCCTGTACCACTTTTACATACTTCTCTGCCACTCCTGACTTCCTCATACAATACCACAACTCCTCTCTAGGCACCCTGTCATATGCTTTCTCTAAGTCCACAAAGACACAATGCAACTCCTTCTGACCTTCTCTGTACTTCTCCATCAATACTCTCAGAGCAAACATCGCATCTGTAGTGCTCTTTCCTTGTATGAAACTATACTGCTGATCACTAATCATCACCTCCCTTCTTAACCTAGCTTTCACTACTCTTTCCCATAATTTCATGCTGTGACTGATAAGTTTTATCCCTCTGTAGTTACTACAGCTCTGCACATCACCCTTATTCTTAAAAATCCATACCAAAACACTTTTTCTCCAGTCCTCAGGCATCCACTCACTTTCCAAGATTTCATTAAACAATCTGGTTAAATATTCCACTGCCATTTATCCTAAACACCTCCAAGCTTCCACATGTATGTCATCTGGACCAACAGCCTTTCCGTTCTTCATCCTCTTCATAGCTATCCTTACTTCCGCCTTGCTAAAGAGCATAAGAATAAAATCCATTTTTCTGGAAAACATTATTGCACTAAGTAAACAGTTGCAACAACATGTCAATAAATAGTAATCCTAATTAAAAAAAACTAAATTATAATAATTTCTTGAAAAGAATATTTATTTTTTTAATACTCTTCCCATAAATAACAAGCCTTGTCCCTTCTTTTTCTTTTCAAAGAAAAGGATATTATGGTTTGTAAAGAAGGACAGCACACAGAATTGGTATGCATGGGATAGACTGATAACATGTAAAAGCTGAATGTTTTGTTAAACAGTTTCGCTATTTTGAGCTGTACCAGTGTGATAAAGGCAGTGCTGCTCTCTGACCTGTGGCTACTTACACCCAAACAGCACTGATCGACTTCGGAAAATTGATATTGATGGACTACTGGACAGGCATTCTTGCTGCAGTGGTAATTGAGTGATTGGCACTTGACTAAAATGTATCTTAATGGGAAGTGTCAAGCAAGTGTTTTATTTATTCATTCTCTGACTACTCACTTAATCTATTACAGTGTTGTGACAGATTAAGTAATTCAAGAATAATCTTTTTACATTGGTTGTAGTTATGCTATATTTTCCATTGTCTAGGTTTACTCATTATATAGATTTGTTTAAATATTTTTAAAACCAAAACATACAAATTGCTGGAAATGCTGTAGAAAGCAGTAGTCATCACATATCTCTCAGCAATGAAAGATAAAGCTCATTTATGAAATCTGTGGCTCTCCAGTGACATAACAGGTAGCAGACTTGCTTTTGGTGCTGAAAAAACAGAAAGCTTTGGGTTATATTCCCCCACAAGGCGATTGGCTTACTAATACTATCATGTAGTATTTTTTTTTGTGTTGGGGGGGGGGGTCTGCACTTCTGAGTTTGTCACCCTACGGATGAGATCTTAAAGTGAGGTCCCATCTATGCTTAAGTAGATGCAAAAGATCTCATGGCACCTATTGAAAAGAGAAGGGGGCAGTTCCCTGATGCCCTGGCCACATTTCCCTTAATAGTATATGCCACCTTAGGCCTTCTCTGAAAAGAGACTACTAGCCTAGTGAGACTAACCTAATTAACAAAGAATAAGCAACAAATAAAAGAACAGCCTTAACATATACATGTTATTTAGTTCACTGTACTGGAAAATACTTATAGGAATAGAATTTAAGAGAATCACAACAATGAAATTCTAAACAATTTAATAAACTTTGCAAAGATACAGTGGGACCTGCTGGTAATACAGGTCAACATGATCTGTTCATACTGAGAACTCAGGTTCAGGAAAGTTTCCATGCATTAACAATCTTGCTTCTTCAGGTTCTCTACACAGATATCATCATGATAAATCTCATTCAATATCAGAAATGTGGTGCTTAGTCTGAGATGATTCTTTCATTTCTTATTGCATCCTATGCTATAACTTTCCTGCCCAGAAGCCACACACATTCTTTGCAAACTGAATGGGAAGCATTTTCCTGTAACAGAACCTTTAAACTTTAATTACAGAAAGTGTTTAATAACCATATCAAATGAATTAATAAAAGCAGACACAACTAGGGAAAAGCTTTTCTTCATTTAATCTATTACAGTGCTAAATCAAAGTAGTTGTTCCTTTAACCTGTAAGGGCCTTTTTTCAGCCATCTGAGGTCAGCCAGCTGCTGAAGTGTTGTATCCTCTGCCTCATGAGTGTGATGCTTCGCCTCTCCAATTGAATTAGTTAATTTGATTTGCACTGTCTCTTTAATGAGGTGAACTGCAAAATGAATTGACTGCTGGCAATATGCCCCCGAGACCTGGTAATTGTTTTGATATGAAATGATTGGACCATAAATGAAGTCACCTTGCAATGATAAGAAATGAAATTAGAAAAAAAAAACTGTCTTGTTTCAAGGTGAAGAAAATTTTCATAGGAAAGCACAGTACACAGAGACTTGTGCATTGCTTTTATTTCTTTCTTCCTTCCTTCCTTCCTTTAATAAATTACTTCAGAATATTTAGCAATGGAAGTGTTTGCAGGTTAACTACCTGACAGAAAGCACATCAAGTGGAATACATTACCATAGAATTCAGCCTTCTCTAACATTGGAGAGATTAACATATAACATACATTTTGTTATTGTTGCGTAATCTGCATTGAGAAGCAGGCACATATTTCTTCAAGTGCATCATTAGCTTTGTCTAGCAACCTTTCTTCAGATCAATGCACATCTTGATACTATACGTTGTGTCAGTATGTCACGTGATCAACACGTTGAAAGTAGCTTTATTTTTCCTATGCACCAATGACTAGTTTGGTAGACTTAGTACTGACAATAGCATAGAGCCCAACATACAGATATCATCCTCATAAGGTGGAAAAATAGCTTTAGAAAGCCACATTTCCAAGATCTTAGGAATCTAAGAGACATGAAAGAAGTGACACTGGTTAGAAAAGAATAATAGAAGAGAGATTTGTGAGTTGCGCAGGATGTGGAAAAGCTATTTGTCTCAAGGAACTTTGGCTTGGCCAGGATGTGTAGTCTGCAAGAGAATAGGAGACTCCATAGTAGACAAATGGTAGAAATCAGGAACTAGAGATGGTAGTGGATTAACTCGTGAGGCAAGAACGGGTGCAGTGGTGTGAGAGTGGATGAGTGCAACTGTACTATGGAGAAGGAAAAAGGACAGAAGGTACCAGAAGAGTACAGACAAGTAGGGTGGAACCGAATAAAGGGAAAGAAGAAAGCGGAAGATGCAGTCATTTAATATAGAACAATGAGAAGGAAGCCAGACAGGACTGACAGTTGCAGAGAGTGGTAACAAATAATAATGGAGAGAAAGATCTAAAGTAGGCCATGCAGAAACCAAAACAAGGACATCAGAGTGAAGCTGATAAGCAGGAACACTCAGCCAAATGGAGAGGTACAAGTCAAAAGAGACAGAACAGACAGGTTGTATTGCAGAACAGAGGAAGAAGTATACGAAAGAGATTACTTGCAACAAAGAAAGGGAGTCGACATCCAATGACAAAAGGATGTGAAGGGTGGAAGTGGATGGGGAAAAGTTCAGAGACTGGACAGGTAATAACAGGCAGTGAAGAAGATGAAAACTTGCATGGGGACAGAGAAAAGGACTTTGGTGACTCAAAACTCAATTACAAGGGAAATTAAATGACCAGGCAAGCAAGAAAAGAGGGACAAATTTCATTAAAACTGGTCTCTGGACTTAAATCCTGTAAGGCAAGCGAGAAGGTGACCAAAATGATCCCCTAGATGGAAAGGTGGACACATATAATGGCTCATGTGGACATCAATGACCTGTCAGAGGAACCTGCTTAGATGGTAGCAGGTACAGCCAAGGAGGTGAGACAGAGAGAAATATGACAGGAGAAAGAAAGGGTTAGAGGTAGAATTCTCAGAAGAGTGATCTGTACCAGTGGTCAGCACACTGAGGAATTACACAATTTGCAAGTATAGTAACTGGATGCAGTAATGGACAAGGGTGAAAGGCATGGACCTGGTAAGAGTGTATTGCAGAAGAATGAAGAGATTTTTGCAAGGTATGCCCATCTTAGCCCAAATTGGAAAGCAGTGCTTAGTGCTGGGTTTGGAAAGGTACATCTCAATAACTGCACCTTCAGGCATATGGAAAGAGGAGGGAAATGTGACAGTAGCAGAAGGGGAAGTAAATATTCAGGCAGTAAAAGTTAAAAAGTGGTACAGATCATAGAGGGGGAACATACATATTTGACTTGAAGAATGACTGGACGATGTTAAATGTAAACAGTCTGGGAAGGTACACTGGAGAATTGAAAGCAATAATGCATGAGGGCAGGGTGGTGCATTATTGGAATTATAGATCCACTGGCCAATGACAAGACAAGGTGGAGGAAGGAGCTTTCTGAGAAAAGGCTGCTCAAGAATGACAGAAAAGGGAGAGGAAGAGTTGGAATTCCATTGTATGTATAAATCATCAGATGTGAAATCAGAGAGGAAAAAGACCACCTAGCCAAGAACAGTGTAAAGCAGAGGACAAAGTCAGAACCTTGGTTAAGTGCATTGGCAGTTAAGAGGATGGGGTTAAAGCTGGTGGACTGATACAGTGCATCATACCACAGGCACATCCAAAAAGGGGGATGAGAGTACTGAGAAGAGAACAAATGAGTGTTGTAGCAGGAAAGGAGTAATGCTCATAAGGGATGTGACTCTGTCCAGAGCTTATTAGGAGCTTGAAGTGTTAGACCACAAAGACATACGCCAACTAGTGATGTACTGTAAGACTGATTCTTCTGTCATAACATGGCTACCCCATAAATTCATTCCTTCCCTTCCTCTTTCTGGGTGTTCTTAGTCTTAGGAACCCAAACTGCCCACCTATCCGGGGTGACCATTAACTCTATTCAGGTGAAGTAAGCTATAGTGCTTAGAGAAGAGTAGGATGGGTGCATCTGTGATGCTCATAGAAGGTGACCTGACTTAGTAGTGATAGCTCTACTTCCTTCCATGGTGATGTATATATTCCCAGCTACTGAATGCTGTGCAGCATGACCATGGAGTCCCCTTATATCATGCTCTAAGAAACTGGTTTCCCAAACTTCTCATCTGCCTAGTGCAGTTGTCATATGAGCTGCAGTCTAAACCAGAGCTACAGAAATGGCATGCCCCTCCAGTAAATAAAGCCTGCACAACCTCACTGAAGGAAGCAAAGAGGCATTCTTCTTCCCTTTCCCCCATGCCAATTCCAAAAGGTACCCATGATACTAATTTAATTCAGGTTACCTGGACAGCACTCAGGGCTTTATTTGTCTATGCCAGTGCAACTGTTGAAAGTAAAGAATTCTATATGTGGCTCTAACCAACACAGTGGGGATGATGGATGTCTGGGTTATGGCACTGTTATCCAACAGTAATCATGTCACAGTGTGATTTAGAGTAGGGAAGAAGGGTAATAATACAAAAAACAAAGATGAGAGAGTAATATAATAGGAGACTGGACTGCTGTATTGTATATAGAGAGTAAAGAATAACTTAAGAAACTGAGCAAAAAATGAAGAGTGAACAGGCCATGTGAAGGGGTCAGGGATTGAGTTCTCATGGTAATAATGGGAGAAGCTTGTGAAAAGGCAAAAACAGAAGAAGGCCATTGTAGCTACAGGAGAATGTAAGGCTATCAATTAGAACAATGCTAGGGCCAGCAAGAGCTGGAATGAAAGAAGAAGGCAGATGAAGGAAGCAGAGTGGAAGGAGACTAGCAGAAGGGCAACAAACATGATGAGGTCCACAAAGGTGAAATTAAAATGGGAGTTAGCAGGATGGATCAACAAAGGAAACATTTTTTTTTGTGCAAAAGAGAGAAATGGAGGAACAGAAATAGCCTACCTGAAGAAAGATGGGTAGGAGATCACATGAATCTAATTAATGTAATTACTACTTTGTTCAGTCTTCACAAAAGAAAACTTGGTGTTATATAATAAGTAGGGTATGTCAGAATGTAGAAAACAGTGGCAAGACATCAGGAGAGAGAGGAAAATGGCTGCCCTTAGGGAGAATACAGTAGAATGATCACATGGGCTACCTCATGCAGTCCTTAGACATCCTGACTGTCTCCTGGCAGACCCCTGCCAGAGATCTTCATAAGAACACTGTCCAGTGAAGAATTACCCAAGGAGATGAAGGCAGCAAGTGTGGCATACTTGTATAAGGACTGGATCAGGAAAATCCAGGCCTTTAGCTTAACAGCAGTGACAGGGACAGTCATTGTGTGAATCTTGAGAGGAAGGTTGACAGTATTTCTATGGAACAAAAATGACCAGCACAGTAATAAGCATGGATTCATGGCCTGAAGGAGCTCTCAGTAAAACCCAGTGTGGTTTTATGATTAGGTTACAACTGAACTTGACAGGAGAGTACCACTAAATGTTGTCTACATGGACATCAAAGGGTTCTTTGTCTCAGTCCCATACAGCAGATTGATTGAAAGAGGGGAGATGTTTAGGGGGTAAGAACAAGATGGTAAAACTGGTTTGTTGCATTGTCAAATAGAAGGACACAGAGAGATTTGGTGGGTTAAATGATGCCAGTAATTAAGAAAGTGCATAGTGGAGTATATTACAGGGCTGCCCTTGTTCAGGTACTCTTTCATTGTTTGTCTCTGATAGAACTGAGAGAGTAAAGAACAGGATCTACTTCATTAATAATACGGTGACAGGAGTAGCAGTGAAAAATGAATGGAAGATCTTGGGAAATTATCTACAAATACTGACCAATTGAGTAGAAAGGTGGTAGATGAGACTGATTGTAAACATGAGCAAAATACCACACTGGTTTCAAAAAGATGAGTAGAACTGATAGAGAATGAGTAGGAAGTGGATCTGGGGTTAATTATCACATCCGGGTTACATAACCAGGAGCACAGTGTCATGCCAGCGGCTACATCCAACAGAATGAGTGGGTGTATTCCCCAGATGATGGACTCCAAAAGCAAAGAGATAATGATTCCACCTTGCAAGGTCAATGCCAGAACATATTTGAGTAGTTTGTGGAGTTCTGGAGGCTATATATGGAATAAAACATCAGGCTACTGGAAGGAATCCAGAGGAAAGACAACAGAAACATCAGTGGGATGAAGCTTATGGGATATGTTCAGAGATTAGAAATGAGTGAGTTCTTTTTGAGACCAGAAGAGACAGGAGAAACATGATAAGGCACAAAAACAATGGAGTACTGAAGAGCTTATTGCTAACATGAAGGAAAGACGCAGAAGGAAGTGGCTCAGGCAGCAGATTCTAAAGGAATATGTACATATTTATCTACACAAAGGATAGATGAATAGATAGATATTTCACTTTGTTAACTAGGGAGTTAGGATGGTTCAGGGATACTTTTCAGCAATGGCTCACACCACAGTAGTAACAGTAGTACAAACGGCACCAACAAAACAAATTACAGGATCACTGTGAGTACTTCTTCACAGAAACAGCTGCAGACCCATGGAATAAGCTACCAAAATGTATTGCAGAGTGAACTCCAGTGGCATTCAAGATGAAATGGAACAGGATGGGACAAGGATAAGATGGAGAGCAGTCTGAATGTTAAGTGCATTTAAAGGGCAGACTATATAGGCTTTTGGTCTCTACTATAATCAAGGAAACATAACGTTGTATAAAGCCCAAGTAAGAGGACATGTGAACAGACATATCATTAAGACACATTTCTCCATTCACCTCTCCTGTGATTCAGATCCAGGACTCAACCCAATCCAGCTTCTGATGGGTAGTCGTTCCTCAGCTCCATTATACACACACACACACACACACACACACACACACACACACACACACACACACACACACACACACACACACACACACACACACACACCATTTCATTCACTCCCAATGTTCCAAAGATGAATATTCACTAAGATGCACAGCCATCTCTTGCCCTTCACCAACTTGCATTGGTGGGTCAAAACTTAAATTCATGTCTGCTCTGCAAGTGCCAAATGCAGACATCCCTACCCTGGTAATGGGACGGACAGTCCCTTTGTATAGTCGCACTTAGTCCATTGTTACCTTCTGTAGTAGTGGACACTGGATTTTGGATTTAGTTATCATGGCATTGCTGTTCAGGAAGGCCAATATGGCAAGTGTGGGAACTAATTAGAGATGTATCAGGCAGTGGATAGTGTCTACATGCCAATAAAAAGACCACAATGGAAAACAGGGGTGCAGTGGTGACCAGAAGAGCAGCACTGTGTCACCATACAGCAGAAGCAGTGCTAGAGCAGTGTGTATTCATGCATGTCTGGCATAAAGAATGTCAGATCTAAGGTAAGTCACCACAGGAAGAGCAGCACAGCATACCACAGCAGCCAGCAGATAGTCAAATGTGAGTGTACACAGCAATGTGTTAACCCTGTTCATCAAATCAATGTGAAGGAAATGTAGATGGCAACAGAAGAACAGCAAGCAGAGATAAAAACAGGGCGCTAACCATAAGGCATGAATGGGTATTGAGAAGGCAGTGTGTTCTGGGGGAGCCATGGCTCCTTATTTAATTGTTTTACAAAACAAAGGTATTTGAGGAAAGTACTAAGGGATTGCCCTAGGTAGGACAGAGGGAAAATGGCAGGTAGCAAGATCAGAAAGAAAAACATAAAAAAGAAACATACCTCTCAACCTCTTAGCACAAGAAATGTGGACAAAGCCAAAAAGAATGGGGGGGGACAAAGGCTCAATAATAGGGACAAATTTTAAATATTGCTCTTATAAACTTAGAAAGTTGCTAGAATAAAATGTGTTGTGGTAGCAACATTTTTTGAAGGATATGAAGTCTGAAACTCAAATGGCTATCATTATTTAGTGACTTCAATCTGCAATGATTTGCCAGAAAACCACAAGTTTTATGAAGAACAAATCAAAAATATAAGGCAAAAATCTGGACAATCTGCAAAAATCTGGTCAGATGAAAAGTAAAGATAGTGGTGATATAGACAAAAAAGGTAGGGATGACAGTGGAGGAAAACATACCCACATAAGGCAAACAACTGATGATGGGGAGTATTGGACAAAGAAAAATGAATGGAGAATGACATCTAAGGAAATGAACACACTATGAAGGGATAGGGTGGACCGCTGTTATGGCTGACTGCCAAACCAGCACAGAGAGCAACAAATCCAGGCAATATTCATCATTGTGGTAGATGTTATGGGCCAGTTGCTCCTTTGAATTCCAAAGTGAAGTGCCTACCCAGGGTCAGTCCAGCACAAGGTGACCTAGACAGCTTCCTATGGGCTGGTGAGGTCTGGGAGGCCCTGCCTGGCCAAAAAAAAAATCTGCTTCTCTCTGCTTTTACTTTCAATTTCAGCAGAATACAGGAAGGAAAAAAAACAACAACAAACCTCTGCTCTGACACACATGAGAACAACAGGGGGGAAAACACACCACATGCTGTTACTTTCAGTTTCATCTGAGCACAGGAGAATTTTCAACTGCAGCATCAAGCCCACAGCATGGAAACAGACAGGAGATTTAAATCACTCCCTGATGCTTTTTCAGCATCAGCACAGCACAGGAAGGAGAAACACTTGTGCATGAGATCTGTAAATCAGAACCTATGAGAATTTATTCCTGTGCAGGAATGTGAGATCTTAAGGAGATAGGAGAGACTTATTTTTTTAATGAAGAATCATCACTTCCATCATATTTCTATTTTAATGTTACTTTTTTTGCTGTTCTGTCTTGCAGATGTTCTTTTTCAGCATAAGGACAGAAAGCACATCACAATGTATCTAAATAACATAGAGTGGAGTGGCTGTGTCAGTACATAGGTGGAAGGATAACTTTGTCAGTCATGAACAACTGATCCAGCAGTAGATAAATAGCACTGTTCCTTCCTAAAGTAGTGACAATAGGTTGTGTAAGGTCAGTGGCGGCTGCTGACTTCAAATTAAAAGGGGGCTGCAGGAGACAGATGAATGTGTGGGGCCAATGGGAAGGGGTGTGGCCACCCAGAAAGGGGTGGGGCTATGGTCAAAACCACAACAACTGGAACTTTAATTAAAAATGCTGCCCTGGGTGCCAAACCATCATTACGAGAGTCCAAGCAAGATGAAATGAAATGTAAAAGAAAAAAATATTTCAATGCATTGGCTACATAACAACTTACTTAATGTCTAGATGGAAACACAAAGGTTGTGAGGCATGAAAAAATAAATTGCTTTTTAAATACATTACTGGAATGCCAGTCAAAAGCAGCTCTAATTATAATTTATATTCAGCTTTATAAAATTACCAAGTAAAATGCTGAAAGTAGCAATCTCTGTGATACCCCCACTTGTAAAAATACTTCTTATACAAAAAAAGACCTGCTGCCTAACAACAACTACCTTCTTGTTTCATGGGGAAGACATGATCAAAGTAAAAAAATGAACAGCAAACAAGAAACAAGCTCAAAATAAAGTGCTTAAAGGATTACTGCATAAGTTATGGACCACATATCATAGACTGGTATTCTGTTTAGTTTACGGGTAAAGCCTGCAAAGATGACTGCAAGTCTCCAACAAATGTAATGAGCTTCTGAAAATACTGTAATCCTGTCCTTTATTACAAACACTGTCATATGCATTTCAGTATATAAGGCTTATACGTTATCTAGTTATGTAAATATTCTCTGCATGGCAACAACAAAAAGGCTTTCGATTTTGGTAATTCTTTAACAGTATGCTTATTAAAGCTTTCTTGCATCTTACAATCTCTGACAAGCTTACCTGATGGTCATTAAAGCATTGCTACTTAAACACAGAGCAACAGGGGACTGCGACAGCATGCATTTTCTGAATAAAAGAAGCATAAATCAACAGTATAAAAATATGACAGAAAACCAGAACATTCTGCAAAATCAAGCACAGATGTAAAGCCACGGTCGTACTTGTGGTCTACCTTGGATGGGTGAATACTCTGCACACTTACACTGCATCACTGCTCCTTGCCTTGCTTAGACACATCCAGAGCCACTACAGTTGGGAGTGGGGTGCAACAAGTATGTCACAATTTGAAATGTCTCTGGCTGACGTTGATGGCTCTGACACTCATACCTTTCAACATCAGAGCAAGACATTTGGACAAAGCTATACATAGAAGTGGGACACAGGCCCAAAATAAGAACACTTTTTAAATATAATAGACTAGTAGTAGGTCTTGCATTAGTATGAATTTTCTGAAGGGTATGAAATCCGAAACTCAAATGTCTGCCATTATTTTCTAACTTCAATCTTTAATGATTTGCCACTAATTTGCCAGAAAAACACAATTTTATTAAAAATGGACCAAAAATGTGATGCAAAAATATAAAATTGCCACACAATACAGCTGGGAATCTGCCAAAGAAGGGACAACTTTTTAATATTAGTACTGTTAACTTGAGCAGCTGACAAAATAAGAACATCTATTCTACATGCATTTCTGAAATAAAAATAATCTATAACTCTGATCATTACAGTTATTTTTAATTGTAAACCCTCCACATTTTCTTTCAAAATTGCCATTTTGCAGAGGGATTATTAGGGGGAGAGTAACATTTTGAGCCAAAATTGGGGACAGTTGAGAGGTTTGGATATTCCTAATTTTATAAAGCAATTTATTTGCATGTACCTCTCAACTTCTTAATGCAGGAATTCTGGACAAGGCCAAATATATTGGGGGAACATACAAACAGTACTAAAAATTGTTCTTGTATAAACTTAAGACAGCTGATAGAATAGCAGGTTTTGCTTTAGCATGCATTTTTCTGAAGGTTATGACATCTGAAACTCAATGTCTGTCATTATTTAGTGACTTCATTCCTAAATGATTTGCCAGAAAACCACAAATTTTATGAAGAACAAACCAAAAATAAGAAGCAAAAATCTATTCATTCTGCAAAAATCTGGACAATTGAGCAGTATAGTTCAGCCGGGGCTGTCTATGAGTTTGCTGCCCTTCCCCCGCTAACAAAATCATGGTCGAATGGAGGCTCCCCCCCTGCAGCCATTCTAATGTCCCATTCCTTGGTTATTTCACTCCATTTACCATAAACACTGTAATGTGCACACTGCTTTACTTCTGCGATGATTTGGATTTCATTTGAAAGTTTTATTTTGCATTTTACAGCACAAACACTAATAAATATCTGCTAAACAAAGCAATGCAGTCTCACAATGGTAATAGACTTAGCATTAAAACTTATCTGCCTTTGAAACTCACATTCATTGAAACAGCATTGAAACCCACATTCAAAGAAAATGCATTTTGCCAGTGGCAGATAAAGATTAACTTCGGGCTGTTTTAAAATCATAGGCCCCTTGAACACAAAACAAACACGTGCTCTTTGATACACCTTCCTGATTGTATTAAATTATATTCCTTGTACAATACAATACAGCTGTTAAAAGGCATTTTAAATTTATTGTTTTGAACATTTTTCCAGTAAACACTGAAACAAAATGCATGCACCAATAACGACAAAACTGCCCAGTTCAGAACAGAGGGGAAGGTGGTCCACACAGCCTACCTGGACCTCGCATTATAGATAAGCTCATCAGCTTAAATATAAACCCCTATGTCACTAGATGGATTGCAAACTGGCTCAAGGACAGAACCCACATGGTTAGAATTGCTGGAGCCATGTCAGACTCCAAACCAGTTACAAGTGGTGCCCCACAAGGCTCAGTCCTGGGACCTCTCTTGTTCGGTATATATTTCTCGGAGGTACAGGCCAACGCGGAAGGACTGTGGCTGACCAAGTTGATGACTGCAAACTGGGTTCCATAATCGACTCTCCAGCCGACACAAGTATCCTCCAAAAGGGCCTCATAGAAACAGACAACTGGTGCCAGAGCCATGGCCTCAAGCTAAATGCCAAAAGTGTATAGTCATCCCTTTGGCAAAAACAAAGTGCCACAAATTACCACATAGGTGGTAATCCATTAAGTACAGAAGAAGTAATTAGAGACCTGGGGACCCAAGTTGATAGCAATCTCTCATTTGACAACCACGTGGCCAAAGTGGTTAGAAAAACATTTTATATAGCCCACCTAATCATGAAGGGATTCACATCTAGATCAGGGAGGTCATCGTGCCTCTTTACTCATCCCTCATCAGGCCCATAATTGAGTACAATGCCCTTTTGGGATGTACCTTACCAGACACCTGCAGCAACTGGAAAGACCCCAAAAGTACCTCACCAAGAGGATCAAAGGGCTCAAACAGATGCCATATGCTGCCGGTTAAAGAAACTCCAGCTCTACTCAGTGGCATGCCTGTTCACTGACGTATAAATCCATGCAACCGGAATTAATGGACATGCTGCACCTCAGAAAATCCAGCTACGCCGAGAGACTTGAACCTCAGCACTGAAATAAATAGAACATGCTGGAGGGACAGATTCATAACCCAGAGGTTCCCTTCACTCTGGAATAAAATCCCAGTCCAGGTTAGGCAGAGTCCCTCATTGACTCTCTTCAAGAGGAATCTTGATGAGTGGATGGGAGATCGAGGGTTTTTTTGGTATCACTTCTGTGTCACTGTTAGACAGAGGCACAGTATACTAACAAAAAGCATAGCAAAATAAATTTAAAATGGGTGGCGAAAGCCAAACACATTCTGGCTAGGCTTATAAATGCCCTAGGGCAGATAGCCTAGTATGAACCTATGAACCTATTAACCTATTTCCATCATAAAAGTCTACTCAAACTTCTACCTTCCACCAAGTATCGGTAAATATGCACAATCTCTGAAGAAGTAAAAGTCATCTAAATAATTCCACATTAAAGAAATCTGTAACTAATAAAGAGGTTGCTGCTAGACAGTATTTATCACTTGTTTACTTTCTCTAATTGTTTTCTATCATGCTTAATCTTTCTGTAGTGACATAGCACAGACACACACACACACACACACACACACACACACACACACACACACACACACACACACACACACACACAGACAAATCCATATGGAGAATAAACCTTCTGCATACGCATTGTAAATTGTGACATATGGAAGGAAAATGCTGGCCTTTGTCTGGGGATTAAACACAGATCTCACACATTTTGTGTGGTTCTTACTAACTCTACACTAAAAGACAGTGCTGTACAAATCCTGATTTCCCCTAAAAAGCTATTTTCCTTTCAGCTATGAGACCCCTAGTGTGGTTATTTTAATGTCAAATACACACACACACACACACACACACGTACATACATATATATATATATGGTTCTACCTGACTTCGTCGACAGCGCAGAAGACCGACATCCTCCAGAAGATCGAAAGTGAAGAAGACCGGTGGCAGAACATCGACAATGCAGAAGACCGACACGACGGATGACAACAACAACGCCGAGGATGCCGACATGGGGAAAGGCTGTGTGAGTATGCGGTAGTGACGGACGTTAGGGGCAGGTAAGTGTGGAGATTGACGGTCTGTGGGGGATAGGGGGTGGGTTAAGTAGGAGTTAGGGTTAGGGAGGGGTGGGTTAAAGTGTTAAGTTTAGGGGGGTTAGGGAAGAGGGTGGGGTAGAGTTAGGGGGTTAGGGAGTTAGGGGGGGGGGGGGTATAGTTAGGGTTAGGTAGGAGGTTAGGCGGGAGGCGTTAGGTGGGGTTTTAGGGAAGCGGGTAGGTAAGTGTGCGATAGTGACGGACCTTAGGGTTAGGTAAGGTTTAGTGTGGGCTTGTAAGGATTTTGGTGTGCTTGTGTTGTGTGTGTGGTTTGTGGAATGGGGATGTGTTTTGTTTTAATTGTTATTGTGGTGTGTGCAGTGTATGGGGTTTCGTGTTTGTGTACCGTCGGTTATTTCGTTGTCGGTTATGTGTGGTTTCGTGTTTATGGACTGTCGAATATGTGGTGTCGGTGATGTGGTTGTCGGTGTTGTGTGGTTTCGACTATGTCAGGTAGAACCATATATATATATATATATATATATATATATATATATATATATAGTTCCACTATGAAACCTCAAAATAATACAATGCCACTGGACCACATCAATGCAAATGATACCCAAAACACAGAAGGGTTAAATCTCAAACAGTATGCATTTTTCAGGGGGAAATTACCCCCTGCAGCTCCCACAATGTGTGGGGCAAGTCTCCTACACCATTGAATTTATACATACCAACTCCAGAATGGCAGAAACACAAAGAAGGGAGAAATCTCTGAATACAAAAGAATCACACCTGGCACACATATAGAAACTAAAGTGGCAATGATTTTCAGTGGTAAGAGTTGTTAGTGTTTTAGTCTTCAACATTTTGTAACTTGAGCACCTGATACTTGGGGAAGTTTAACTTGGCAATCTGTAGAGAAGCCATAGATATATATAAAATCTTTCATTTCCTCAGCAAAAACAAATATCGACAGGCAAAATGCAATTCACAGTATGTTGACAATGTGAATGTCGACCACTACTACGCAGAGCGAAATCCAACATAAAGTGACCAAGGCAGCTGCCTTGGCCCTGTCATGCAAACAAAAAAAATTAATAAAAAGGAAACGTTTCCACTCTTACAAATTAATTTAAAGAAACAATAACTTTCTTCTCGGTGTCCAACCTGTCTAAGACTAAAACTTCCTGTTCAGCATTTCCTCCTTGGCATGTGTGCAGTAGTTCCTTTCACTGGCTGCAGGTATGCATGTAGTAAACTAGGAAAGTGGTGCTTGATTTAACACTAAGCACAAATGAGTGATCAAAGATGAATTTCTTTCAAGAACAGCTGCTATTTATTTATTTTGCATATCTGAATTATGGAAATATGGAGCACACCTTTCTACTTGCTTAGAATGATGACACGCATACACACACACACACACACACACACACACACACACACACACACACACACAAACACCCTAGATCAGTCTACCTGAATTAGTTGCAATCGAGTTCGTTACAATCTGTAAGCTCCACATAGTACATCCAGCAATCTCATCAGCCCACGCAAGCTAATGGCGTTCCCCGTGAGATAATGGAAGATTTCCAGTTGGTTTCTCAGCTTGCTCGTTCCCTGGAAGAGTAGGCTGGAAGCCCCAGCCTGCCAACCATGCAGTCCGGTGTTGTTCTGTTCTGCGGTCATCATCTCCGCACAGACTTCTGGGCTGCAGGGCAGAGATGCCTTTCTCCCTTATCTGGACTACCTGGTAGAGCAGTCTAGAGTTCTGTGAGTACGAGGGGAGCAGTCTGGAGTTCAATACGCATACCAGGAGAGCAGTCTAGAGTTCAGCACGCATGCGTGGAATTCGTGGTTTTTGTTTTATTTTCTTTTTCTTCAGGGACTCATGATTTATGTTCTTCTTCTTCCTACAAGTGGGGGGCCTGCAGTCCTGCAGTCCTATAGCACAAGCCTCCCCTGTGTAAGGTGAGTATTGACACCTGTACAGTTATACTGAATAGCTTTACAAATAATGCATTAAATGACAGAAGCATTTCTTGTTTATGTTATTCTTAGTGCCGATTATATAAGTTGGTATGTTAAATTAATTAGTTTGTACACTGATATAATTATATACAAAAAGTGTAATCAGAAAGCATCTCTCCTTCTTGAAAATGGATACTTTGTATAGTGATCTTACCCAGTAAGTAATTAGATAAAAATGGTACCTATGTATGATATTTAAAATTTTGACTTTTGCCACCTCATTATTCTCAGCTTTATCCAAAATTCTTGATTAAAGAAGATGAAGGGTGTTTTTGTCCATTCCTTGTAAAATGTGTGGATTTCTGGCTAATTCTTGTGAATTGATACTAAATAATGACAGACACGAGTTTTAGAGTTTGTCCCCTTCAGAAAATGTTAGTTAATGCTGAGTTTTCTTATTCTAGCAGCCTTCTGAGTATATAAAAGAAATATCTAAAATCTGCACCTGATTTCTGAGTATTTGTCTCTAATTTGAAAAGAAAGTTGAGATGACAGAAGGGGGGTTAAGTGGGTTCACTGTATGATATTGACAGCAGCACAGTGAGCTATAGTGTTGACCATTTGGTTATGAATGTATTTATACCCTTGTTCTCAAGCAGTTATCTGAGGTGTACAGTCATGCAAGTGGCTGTAGTATGTTGATACTCAGTTCTGCAACCCACAGTTGCAATGGTATAAAAGAAAGAATTCATTGTAGTAAATGAGAACATTGTCATGTGATCCATGGCCTTTGGGTACAATCCTTGCTTTCCTTTATTTGTTGACTGTTGACAGTGTGTTTATCATTTGACTGCAAATAAACTGGAGAGCATGAGTGTAATGTTTATATGTTTATATTTTAACTGTAAATACATTTTAGTAAGCCTTATTTTTCGCACAAACACTGACAGCCCTTTGCTAAACAAAACAGTTGTGCATTGAAAACAGACTTAGCATGAGAAACACTAAACTTCTCCCTCCCTTGAAGTTCACAATTCCTGAGTTCCCATGTTCCTTACCTCTGAGTCTACTCTTTGGGGAGTGTTATTAATGTATCAATTTGCAGGGGTAGTCATCTTCCCAAAGGGTATAATTATGCATTTTTTGCACTGAGTTTTACACCATGGTTCTGGCACCAGTTATTTGTCTGTATCAGACCTTGATATCTATATCACTGGGGTGTTAAATGATTGCATCCAGTTTGCAGTCATCCACAAATTTGGTAAGCCAAGGGCCATCCATATTTCCTTTAACTTCAGAGAAGTATATTCAAAACAGGAGCGGTCGCAATACCAAGTCCTGTGGGACAACATTAGTAACAGGTGTCTTGATGGAGGTGGTTTCCCCCACACTAACTTCATGTGTCCATTCTGTGAGCATTTGGCTATCCATTGACTGAAACAGTATTGTGTCAAATGCCTCTATCAGGTCAAGGTTGGAAATATATACCATTTTGCACCTGTCCATGTCTCTAGAGGCCTTCTTGAAGACGTTCACTAAGTTTAGTAGGCATGACTTGCCCTTGACAAAACCGAACTGGGATAGGTCCAGTGTTTGAAGATTTCCTTTTTACTTGTTTATCAGGTCCACAATAATTATTTCTATGGCCTTGCATATAAGACTAGTCAAACTTATAGGACTGCAGTTCTCTGGGTCTGTTTATGGGCCACCTTTCTGTAGAGGGATGATAGTTGCAGTCCTCCATTCCCTTGGAATGAAGCCTGTCTGGCTGTAGTTGAATAGAGATCTTGCAGGCCTGACAAGTCTAACAAAGCTTCCAGTAGGCCTAACAGGTGATTTGTCAAGCTATTTAGGAGGCATCCTGTGATATTATTAGGATGCATTGATGCAGTGTTTTTAGCTCTGGAGAGTGCAGTGAGGACATGCACTTTAGTGATAGATTGGGGAGAAATGGTAGCGGGTATTTCCGGGGGAACAAGAAACATTTCTTGCAGTTCCAAGTCTATCACAGCATTTCCAAGTCAAATACATGTGAAAGCTGCAATGTTTAAATCCATGTTTGTGTGTCATGGATGGATAAGGAGCTAATGTTATGTTTATTAATTGTTTAATGAAAAATTAAATGTTGTAGCAGCCCCCAGTCAGCAGGTCATAGGCAACTGCCTAGGTCGCCTAGTTCTGGATCCGGCTCTGTGGGCAGCATAACAAGTCCCTACAACAAGTTTGACAGATCATAACCAGTATGATGTCCCATGCAAAAGAAAAGGCACAGGACACTGCAGCAAACAGGTCCACCACGGGTGGCGGAGGGGGGGGGTGGCGGTTGCACTAACACATAAGCAATTGAGAGACATTAGGGAGTTTTTGGTGTCACAAGGATGAGGTCCTCATACCTAGGAGTGGCTTGGAATGTGCGATTAGGCCTGACATTAACTGCTAATGTGTCAGAACAGGAAGCACCAGGTTAGGAACCTATCCTAATAATCATGAGACTAAAACTTTATAGAAAGTGTTTAAGAAATATAAAATTATAAAAAAATATACCACTGCTTAACAAATCAATTTTAGTATTTATGCTCCAGTAGATGCCAGGCCTAGATTTTTCAGACAGAGGCCAGTTCATTATATATACTAAAGCAGAAAAATATACAGGCTGCTAAAAGTAAGATAATTACTCATATAAATTATTCAGAATGTGTTGCTTGATGAACCCTCTACTGATACCCTCTGAGAGTAAGACTTAGAGAAGGTGCTTAAGAAACAAAAACTGTATTTAAAGACATATAAATATGCAAAAGGCATCAAAATTAGTATTAATAATCAAGCAGATACCAAGTTTATTTTTTCATCCAGACATCAGTTCATTATATTATGCATAATGAGGAAAAGAAGAGTCGACAGCTAAAAAACAATTATTCCTGTAAATGGCCTAATCTTACGGAACCTGTTCTGAAATGTGATCAAACTGTTTGACTGCATGGAGATTATGGAGATTAAGTAACGTTTAACTAATTAGCATCTTTGGAACAGTATCCTATAATTCTAGCATTAGTACTTTTTGCAGCATTAAGCAGGGGTCAATCTTTTTCTAAATGAATCTCACTTAGCATCAAAATGTTTTTGAACATTACTTTAAGAAATGCTTATATATATATATATATAGAGAGAGAGAGAGAGAGAGAGAGAGAGAGATTTATTTGCATATAGCCACTTACCTTTTAAAATACAGTCTGTTCCTATTATTTTCCAGTGACTACAATTAATTTTACAAAAGTGTTCCACTCTTTGCTGTTTATATGGATGATTTCTTGGTTATGAGGTCTACCCCACAGAAACATTTACAAAACTTAGACAAAAGGTGTAGACCATGCTATAACCATTTCTGATTCAGAGACAGCCCTATCTTGTACTGCAACACACAGATATGCAGCACTGCGGTGGGCTGTCTCTGCAGCCATGCTAAATGTTATTGAGGCAGTCCAAAGGCATGTCATATGCTTACGAGCCATGCATCTACCCCAAGATCTCCATTCGATAAAGCAGTTATGCAGCTAAATGATTTAGAGAATTGCTCTGCCGCATAAAGCTGCACAGCCATTACTGGCTACTCTTGGTAATGTTTACATTCAGAAGACCATGTTTATCCATCATTGTAGAAGTAAATGCTGTAGAGTCTAGTGGTCAGGTAGTGGTAAGAGGTGTGTGAGTGTGTGTATTTGAGAGGCTGCATGTGTTAGTGTATTGCTGAGTGTGTTTTTCTCTCTCTCTGAGAGGTAGTAATGGGGGTTATTGAAGGATTAGGTGAAGTGTGTATACATTTGTGCATGGGTGAATGGATGAGTGTGTGCATAAATACCATTGGGTCCAAAGTGGGCTGTGTTTGTGTGTGTGTGTGTGTGTGTGTGTGTGTGTGTGTGTGTGTGTGTGTGTGTGTGTGTGTGTGTGTGTGTGTATGTATTTAATGATTGTGTTCATGTATGTGTGCATTTGTCTATTTGTGTGGGTGTGAGTGTGGGTCCATATGCATGTGGGTCATACCTCTCAACCTCATAGTGCAAGAAATCTGGACAAAGCCCAACATAATGGGGGGACAAAGGCCCAAAATTAGGGACAACTTTTAAATATGGCTCTTATAAACTTAGAAAGTTGCTAAAATAACAGGATTTGTGTTAGCATGCATTTTCTGAAGGATATAAAGTCTGAACCTCAAATGCATGTCATTATTTAGTGACTTTAATCCTTAGATCATCAGAGTGATTTGTCAAGAACACAATTTATGAGGAACAGACCAAAAATATGAAGCACAAATCTGGACATTCTGCAAAAATCTGTACAGTTGAGAGGTATGATGTGGGTCTGTGAGTGTGATTGTGGGTCTAGTGTGTGTGTGGATGTGGATATGGATGAGTGCATGGATCAGGGTGGTTGTCATACTTCCAAATGCCCCTAGACTAATGATCAAAGCCTATAAAATGGGGGGGGGTCATTAGCTATCAGGGATAACCTTATAGTCATGGATTGGAGTAAACTCTAGACACTAGCGATAACCTCTCATGCAGTAATGCAATTATACATAATGGGGATGAGGGAACACTGCATACCAGGGAAAACCTTGCATGCTAAATCAGCACTAACACATACCAGGTACAGGGAGGAAATAATAGACACCATGGATAACTTCTTGTGCTGTAATGGCACTCACACATACCAGGGATTATGGGAAACACTAGGAACCAAGTCATGTGTTTAATGGCACTTACACACAACAGGAATGGGGTGAAATTTTAGACGCTAAGGATAGTCAATATGGTATGCCTTAATGGCACTTAATTAAAAAATATAAAATATGGTGAGTGGTACTACTATACATCAGGGATACTATTAAGTAGAGTGCTAAGTCCCTAAAAAGGAATTCCAGCTGTATATGCTTCCACTGATGATACTTGTCTTCTTCACCAGCACTATACACAAGGGATGCCATGTAAAAACATATATATATATATATATATATATATATAAGGAAACCAATGCACACTATGGGAGCAAGCGTGGATGAAAAATATGTCGTTAGCAATGCAGACGTCAAAAAAACTAAAGAATGATGATGTTTCGTCTGACTGACGAAATATAAAGTCAAAATTAAAATGCACTGAATTGGCGCCAACCAAGCAGAATAATAATCATTGGCTTAACGCTGATATAAATGTCAGTATTGTTGTTTCATCTGCTAGACAAAGTTAAAGCCAGATAATAAAACACAAGCGCTTAACTAGCGCAAACAAAACCACAGGTCTAAGAGGACGGTTCAAATGAAGAAAGATCAACTGTTACCAGTATCCAAATCCTCAGCGAAAACCAACTGAAGTCGTTTACTGCTAGTAACAATATAACAAATAGCAGCGTGGTAAAAAGTCTTGTAGCAGCAAACAAATCCAAAAATATGTACTCGCTGTTGAAAAAACCATTCGGTCCTGGGTTAATGTAGTAAAATCCTTTAATAGAGTTAGCGCTTTTACGGCGTTTACCCACCGCTTCATCAGACAAACAGTTTGCAGATAAAAAATCACAGTTTAAATAAAAACGCCAACAACAGTCAGCCAATCAGCGGTTATGCCTCTTAAAGTCACAGAGAGGAAAACCGCATATAGTCACTACAATTAGAATATATTAAAACATTAGGTAGATTAATGGTGTTCGACTCCATCCAAGAAACTAGTAAAAATATATATCATCATATGAAGTCGCAATCAACCATATGTAACAGCAAGGTCACCAAAATACTTGAAATATGTACTCAAAAACAATTGCAAGACTCTCTCCTACAGCAAGAACTCGTATCCCCTATACAACATGGCCTTCCCATAGTACTAACAATGCCCTTTTAACTTATATAGATACTGTCAGTAAAGATACAGGTAATGGCAAACTAGTCTTTTCCATGTATCTAGACTTGACTAAACCCTTTGACACAGTTTAACACAGCAACCTTCTCCTTCAAATGCCCTCACTAGGTCTTTCTCAGCCCACCCTTCTTTGGTTCAAAAGCTACCTGTACAATAGCTATCAGTCAATAAAATGGCACTGCATGCTCTCCCCTTACCTCCCAGTCACCATCGGTGTACCACAAGGCTCTATCCTTGGTCCCCTCCTCTTTAACATTTTCACCAGCACCCTCTATACTTCCACACAATAGGCTACCCTAATACAATATGTAGATTATTCCACTCTCATATCCGTATCTGACAACATAGTACACAACCACAATATTACTCATGAAGCTTTAATAGCCACTGAAACATGGCTTTGCAACTCGCAACTCATGCTCAACCCAAAAAGACCAAACTACTATTTTTTCACCAAATCTCTGTCATGAAAAAACAAAATTTAAAGTCCTCTCCCTTGATAAAACAACCACTGAAGTAATTTCTCATAACAAACTATTAGTGGTGATAGTGGAAGATAATCTTACATTTGACCTGCATATTCAAAATTGCATAAGCAAAAGTCATCAGAAAATAGGGATGCTTTACAGAGCCAAAAGGTTTCTCACCAATGCAACTGGAACTACATTTGCCATTACTTATTTCCTCCCCGCTCTTCTTTATGGTGCTCTCATTCCTTCTTACCTTCAGGCTTCACACAGTTTAAACCTTGTGCAACGCCATAACAAAGTTGCTAAATGTGCTGCACGTACCCCTTTCACAACCCACCACTGTATAGCACTGAAAAGCCTAAATTGGTTAGAAATGCCACATCAACTAACTTATACACAAGTTACTGGGAGATGTAGACTGTACACACATTGAAATAAAGGCCCTAAGTGGTGAAATGCAAAGAGAATCACTCCATTGACTGTCAGTTGGGCTGTAAAGCACATGGTACCATCTACAATGTTTCTGCAGGCTACCCTGGCAGTTATCATGTCCCCCAGATATGGTACACCAAAGACCCTTACCGATATTTTGTAACAGATGACTTCTACAGGGGCATCTTTTTGGTGATGCCAGATGTGCTCTGGAACTTTGGCTGATGACATCCATCAAAAATCCACAAAATGAAACAGACCAGGGATAAAACCAAGCCCAACTGTAAACACGAAACATTACTGAGCATGTGTTTTGGCTGCTAAAGGCATGTTTTACTGTCTGATTTATCTGCTAGTGCTCTGCAGTATAACTCTAGCACATGTACAAAAATATCTTCTGTAAATGCAATGTTACACAATATTGTACTTAGATGGCAGTTATAGCAGGGTGGGCACTTGCAGGTACAGCAGTCCCCAACACACAAGGCAGTGGACGCCAAGTCAGAAGAGGAGTCAGGAAAGCAGCCAGCATCACTGGGATGATCATACCAGAAGGAGCTGGATGCAGTATGTTCTGACACTGGCAAAGAGGTAAACACTGGCACATAGCTTTAGCCTACAGTAAAGCAGATGCAATATAGTAAAAGTGATGCATGCAAAACCAACACCAGGCTGTACTTACCCATGTACAGAATGGTCACACTGTGAATCAGATATAGGCAAACCAAGTAACGGTGCACAAAGGGCAGGGCACAGTTGTCATCATTTGCAGAGGTGGGGGAAGGAGCACGTGTGTGATGTCTGTAACAGGGAAATGTGTGAATGCCAATGACAATTGAATGAAACAGTGCTATTTGTGTATGGCATTCAGTATGGAGGCTTAACATAAAAGGCTTTGTGAAAATCCACTGTCAGCGGAAGTGTCCATGTGTGATGTACTGTGAGTTGTGGTGGTAACAGTTTGTGTCTGCTGGACAAACTCAGCAGTTGTTGCAGCACTGTTGCTCAATGTACTGGATATGTTCAGGGTATGCATGGTAGAGGTTTGAGTATCCTGTGCACACACCCTTCCAAGAGAGCTGGATATACCTCAAGTTGCAATATTTGTGCCATGATCTTGGCTAGATATTGGCATGCTGCATGATTATAAGTGATGCCTGCTATTAGATGTGCTACTGCCACAACTTGCACAACCACAGGACTGTCCTTTCCTAGGCACAGACACCTACACAACAGCTGTATCTATTGAGGTACGTCCACTGCAGGGATGTGGTCCAGGTCACCTTTGCCCACGATGGCTACCATCTGTGGAGGTAGCAGTAGAACAGCTTTCTGGATTGCACCTTGTCCTTGGCAGGTGAACTTGAAAGGACATGGCAAATTCCACTATGTTACTGAGTCTATCAAACATTCACATGTACAGAACCTAAACCCATGTATGTCATCACACACCCCACATCACCCTTCATAACTCTACCATGGTTGTGGAGATATTAGCGTTTGCCTCAACACTGGTTCCGCAGATACATGGCATTGCAACCAGTGATACACTATACTCAGGGGGAGGGTGACAACTAATTCTACACTGAACAACAGTACTTACCTCTGTGGGTCCATCTTCACCCATGCTGAATAGGAAGTGATCTTGACATGTATCGACTATGGTGTACCGTACTCTCCGAACTGCACTTGTCCCTAGTGGCCTGTCATTCTGGTGTATTGTTTGTCTCCACTTGGTGTCATCAGGCATAGCAGCTGTGTCCATGATCTGTAATAGAGATGCAGTGGTCACAATACCCTGTGTTTGTCACACAGACTGTACTCTATGACCATGCCAGACCATCTACACCATCATCGTTGGAGGCTGCTGATGCCAAATACAGAATCACCTTTCAATACACCAAATCATAATTTTCTGTGTAAGTATAATCCAGAACCAGAAGTATACATAAAATTGAGTTGTGCAGATAGCAGCATTTAAAAAAAAACAAATTGCATGCCTTGTAGAGATGGTCATGAGAGGAAATCCTACATGTTCCTGTATACCACAAATCATGCAGCTTTAATAAGTTGGACAGTGACTAAGGGCTCAAGAGGATGTACAACTATTCGTACACAGAAACAGGTCTACTTACCCGGGGCATTTTGGGAATATACTGTCATTGGCTACTCCAGCTCTTGCTCAATTCTATCCAGTGCTATCCAGCACCAGACTGGGAGACAATTTGATAGAAACCGGAAACTCCATAGAGAGGTGACTTGACCAACTTCCCAGCACCATTTGACCTGCTTTCCTGTGCCAGGTGGACAGTATTTTTATTTAGTGGAATGGGTAATGTCAGTGTCCCTATGGCACACCATTTCATAAATATGGTCCTGGCTACTGACCACATTAATGTCTACCACAAGATATTTCTTGGTTTTGTAGTCGACCAAGTCATCATCAGTCATTGGCCATGGAAATGGAACTCCTGGAGGAGCACCTCATTCTTTGCATCAGAGCACTTTGTTTTCCATGATTCTTTCCTGCAGAGATTGCAGTGTTTTTTCTGCTTAGTCTATGTTTAGGCATTTTCCTGTAGGTATGGGAAACACAGTATTAAAAACTTGCTCTTGAGTATCCCTGAACTCCTTATACAAATCCTTACCCATTTAACATGCAGTTGATGTATCTAGCAGTTATACATCTCTATCCACACAATTAAATAATGTCAGGCACATTACTTTACTGAACATATGTCTCCTATAGTACAATACCTATAACACAGCAACTTACCAAAGTGGCATTACTGTTTTCCCTCAGTGTTGAAAAGGTTTTTTGCACATGACATACATTTGTAGCTATACAACAGACAAGGGTCTTTACTGAACCTGACAGCACAAGGCCTGCCAACAATCGTTCTGCCCAACAATAGCCTTACCCTTACAGCATCCATCTGAAAACATCATTTAGTAACTCTTAAAATTATTGGCCAAGTTATTGCATGGTGTAGATGAATGCAACAGCTGTTAACAGAAGACATACTTGTTGTTGTGTCTTTCGGCTATTCCCGGTTAGGGGTCGCCACAGCGGAACTCCGGTCCGCTAATAATTGGTAGTTGATTTTTATGTGCTGAGTTACCAGCCCTGATGCACAACCTTCAACGAAGGTATGCCCATTCACGCATGTCTCCACGCAGAAGACGCTCTAGCTGAGAATCGAACTGGACAGCGTCTTACTGTGAAGTGACAATGCTACCGCAGCACCACACTTGTAAAAGTAGTGCTTGCCTTGTAAAAACTGAGATGTAGTTTGCCATGACAGGTAATTTGAGATTCACCTGTTGCAGGTTTGCAAGCTGCTGGTCTGCAAGCACAATTTTTTCAGTGCCTTCCCTTGCACTTATGTCATGCAAATTCATCTACCTGGTCATGATGATTATGCTAATTAGGGCTCATGTCAATATTATGTCAATATTATGTCAATATTCTTTCCACATTGCTCAGTTGGTGCATGTATGATATCTTGCTAAACACTGTGCTCAGTTCTCTGAAGTGCTGGGCACACAGCTGGGTCCATGCAAGCCATGTAAGCCATGTCATGTCTCAAGGTAGAGATTTGTAATTCCACATGTAACCTTATAGAAATGGGTTCACTATACTGCCTGCTTTCCTAACAGCATACAAAGGGATATAGGACTGCCATGTTTCATAACATAAAGTATCATTGTAAGCCATTACCATAAAATACATATTTTAGCCTGGTCCACTATCTGCCACACAAATAAGGTGCCCATCATTGCACAGCATGTGGCAGATGCAAGAACAGGTGTGGGAATAAAATATCACCATTTTGCCCTGCTGCTTCTTGTGGGTGCAACATCATGGCAGAAAAGGGGACATGTTCTTTTTTAGAGCACAGAGGAGGTAGGCAACCCTGGTGGTCTAGGGGTTTGGATTTGGTGGTCTCACTGCCACAGCCCAGGTTCATTTCCCAGTCAGGGAATTTTTTCTGGGGGGGGATTTGGGAGGTTGGCATAATAGTTAAGGTATTTAACTTACAGACACATGGTATGGGGTTTGATTCTCACATGATGTAACTGGGTAGGCTTAAAATGGCCCACAAGGCAGGTTAGCCTAGTACTAATCCATGAACCAATAATCTATGTGACTAAAATCTTTCTCCACTTCCTCCATAAAGACTAGGAAAGAGCTTCTTGCAGGAGGGCTATGAAGGGTCTCAGTATAAGACTGAGACATAGAATAGTTTGGCACAGGCAATCACCTAGCCACTGGCATCACACACAGGATGAGGTGGGGAGGGGAGACACTGCTGCCACCATTATAGTGACATAAGGCATTAATATACCAACCTCCTGGGTTGATGGCAGGATGGTATTAGAGCTCTAGTACCACCTATGTACTGCAAGCACAACTTATGTTACCTACACATGTAACCTGCCAGAGACATCCACAGAGCTTATGCAGTGCTAGTTTTCTCTCTGTATACCCTGAAGCTATTGCAGAGCATTGGTTGCTGCATGGGAAGAGGCTAGAGTACCTAAGAAGACAATGTGGTGAATATACGTGTTGCATACAGTTCAGGTTTTAATGTTAACAATCTCCCACTGCCACTTCTATGTTAATTTCCATAGATCAAAGGTAGCAGTATCCCTGTTTTATGGTATTACTGTTTGTGTGCATGGATGCTTTGAAATAATTGGAAAGTGGTTCCAGACATTAAATCTCTGTTTTCATCTTGTGGTGATGCTTGTGGGTTTGTGTCCCCATCCCAGTGTTTATTGTGAAATAATTTCTAATTTGAGTTATCTGTTTCATTATAGTACCTCCAACATTAGAAGGGAGAAATATGTGCAACATGCTTTTTTTATTATGGAAACTTGTTTCACAGAGCCCCTTTGGCCATATAATTGATATGATGATATTGTCAGTTTGTAGCCTTTACTTGTATATCAGATGTAGCTCAACATGTCAGCATTTTGCATGATGATAAATTTGGGTTTGATTCCCCCACTAGGTTGAGTATTATCATTGGTCATTTCAGAAGTGTGTTTGTAGTTCCTTTGATTAAAGTAGATGGGAGGAGAATGAATGTGTGAGCAGCCTTTTTTATATATGTATCTTTATCTCAGACATACCATTACTGTGAATTGCATTACAGCCTTAGGTTGGGCTTTTGGAGTGGGTCAATGCATTAATGTTTTTGCCTTCATTTTCTGATTATTATTATTATTATTTCTTTTCAGAATATGTATGATGATCTTTATGGTTTTAAGTCCTCCTCTTATGTATGTATGATAACTTTGGTAAACCTCTGAAGTGTGTTTCTTTTTCCTTCAACTGTAGGACTTTTGATGGGAAATATATGTCCGATCAGCCTGTTTTCTTTGTATATGTGCATTTGTCTCAGACCTACTGTTTCTAAATGTTGGACAAGAGACTTCAGTTGACTTCTTTAAGTAGGTTAACACAGGTTCATAAGTATGTAGGTAAATACTAAACTAGATGCCCTTGTGGACTATTTTAAGCATAGCCACTTTCCCTTTTTGTGCTTAAAATAAACTATCCCATTTGGTTATCGATCTGTCTTACTCTTACCATGGTCTATAAATATATATTACCCCTAATGAGAATAACTGGGATCATACCATAGGTAATATGAGGGGACCCATAAATGGGACAAAGCATTTAGAAGCTGTGTATGTCCATTACTACTACAGGAGGCAGTCCTGGGATATATTTTCTGTTTCCCATACATTGATCTAATTTGTACTTGAATATGGACAGGGATGAACTTTGTTTTATGTAGGCGGGGAGTCTGTTCCACAACCATGATATCCTCTAGAAGACATGCCTGTCCATCCAAACCATTCTTTTGAGGTTGCAGAAGAGGTACAGATCTCTAGACTGAGTATTTCTAATGCCATTTGGCTTGCTGATGTGCAGTAAATCCATTAGTAATGAGTCAGAGGATGACCTGCATGCCAGACAAAGGTCACTTCTTAGCAGGACCTTCTAAGAGAGCTGGATATACCTCAAGTTGTAATATTTGTGCCATGATCTTGGCTAGATATTGGCATGCTGCATGATTATAAGTGATGCCTGCTATTAGATGTGCTACTGCCACAACTTGCACAACCACAGGACTGTCCTTTCCTAGGCACAGACACCTACACAACAGCTGCATCTATTGAGGTACTTCCACTGCAGGGATGTGGTCCAGGTCACCTATGCCCACGATGGCTACCATCTGTGGAGGTAGCAGTGGAACAGCTTTCTGGATTGCACCTTGTCCTTGGCAGGTGAACTTGAAAGGACATGGCAAATTCCACTATGTTACTGAGTCTATCAAACATTCACATGTACAGAACCTAAATTCATGTATGTCATCACACACCCCACATCACCCTTAGTAACTCTACCATGGTTGTGGAGATATTAGCTTTTGCCTCAGCACTGGTTCCGCAGATACACTGCATTGCAGCCAGTGATACACTATACTCAGGGGGAGGGTGACAACTAATTCTACACTGAACAACAGTACTTACCTCTGTGGGTCCATCTTCACCCATGCTGAATAGGAAGTGATCTTGACATGTATCGACTATGGTGTACTGTATTCTCCGAACTGCACTTGTCCCTAGTGGCCTGTCATTTCTGGTGTATTGTTTGTCTACTCTTGGTGTCATCAGGCATAGCAGCTGTGTCCATGATCTGTAATAGAGATGCAGTGGTCACAATACCCTGTGTTTGTCACACAGACTGTACTCTATGACCATGCCAGACCATCTACACCATCATCGTTGGAGGCTGCAGATATTCAAAATTAGGCAGTGACAGTTACAAAGTGCTGATGCCAAATACAGAATCACCTTTCAATACACCAAATCATAATTTTCTGTGTAAGTATAATCCAGAACCAGAAGTATACATAAAATTGAGTTGTGCAGATAGCAGCATTTAAAAAAAAACCAAATTGCAAGCCTTGTAGAGATGGTCATGAGAGGAAATCCTACATGTTCCTGTATACCACAAATCATGCAGCTTTAATAAGTTGGACAGTGACTAAGGGCTCAAGAGGATGTACAACTATTCGTACACAGAAACAGGTCTACTTACCTGGGGCATTTTGGGAATATACTGTCATTGGCTACTCCAGCTCTTGCTCAGTTCTATCCAGTGCTATCCAGCACCAGACTGGGAGACAATTTGATAGAAACCAGAAACTCCATAGAGAGGTGACTTGACCAACTTCCCAGCACCATTTGACCTGCTTTCCTGTGCCAGGTGGACAGTATTTTTATTTAGTGGAATGGGTAATGTCAGCGTCCCTATGGCACACCATTTCATAAATATGGTCCTGGCTACTGACCACATTAATGTCTACCACAAGATATTTCTTGGTTTTGTAGTCGACCAAGTCATCATCAGTCATTGGCCATGGAAATGGAACTCCTGGAGGAGCACCTCATTCTTTGCATCAGAGCACTTTGTTTTCCATGATTCTTTCCTGCAGAGATTGCAGTGTTTTTTCTGCTTAGTCTATTTTTAGGCATTTTCCTGTAGGTATGGAAAACACAGTATTAAAAACTTGCTCTTGAGTAGCCCTGAACTCCTTATACAAATCCTTACCCATTTAACATGCAGTTGATGTATCTAGCAGTTATACATCTCTGTCCACACAATTAAATAATGTCAGGCACATTACTTTACTGAACATATGTCTCCTATAGTACAATACCTATAACACAGCAACTTACCAAAGTGGCATTACTGTTTTCCCCTCAGTGTTGAAAAGATTTTTTGCACATGACATACATTTGTAGCTATACAACAGACAAGGGTCTTTACTGAACCTGACAGCACAAGGCCTGCCAACAATCGTTCTGCCCAACAATAGCCTTACCCTTACAGCATCCATCTGAAAACATCATTTAGTAACTCTTAAAATTATTGGCCAAGTTATTGCATGGTGTAGATGAATGCAACAGCTGTTAACAGAAGACATACTTGTTGTTGTGTCTTTCGGCTATTCCCAGTTAGGGGTCACCACAGTGGAACTCCGGTCCGCTAATAATTGGTAGTTGATTTTTATGTGCTGAGTTACCAGCCCTGATGCACAACCTTCAACGAAGGTATGCCCATTCACGCATGTCTCCACGCAGAAGACGCTTTAGCTGAGAATCGAACCGGACAGCGTCTTACTGTGAAGTGACAATGCTACCGCAGCACCACACTTGTGAAAGTAGTGCTTGCCTTGTAAAAACTGAGATGTAGTTTGCCATGACAGGTAATTTGAGATTCACCTGTTGCAGGTTTGCAAGCTGCTGGTCTGCAAGCACAATTTTTTCAGTGCCTTCCCTTGCACTTATGTCATGCAAATTCATCTACCTGGTCATGATGATTATGCTAATTAGGGCTCATGTCAATATTATGTCAATATTATGTCAATATTCTTTCCACATTGCTCAGTTGGTGCATGTATGATATCTTGCTAAACACTGTGCTCAGTTCTACGAAGTGCTGGGCACACAGCTGGGTCCATGCAAGCCATGTGTAAGCCATGTCATGTCTCAAGGTAGAGATTTGTAATTCCACATGTAACCTTATAGAAATGGGTTCACTATACTGCCTGCTTTCCTAACAGCATACAAAGGGATATAGGACTGCCATGTTTCATAACATAAAGTATCATTGTAAGCCATTACCATAAAATACATATTTTAGCCTGGTCCACTATCTGCCACACAAATAAGGTGCCCATCATTGCACAGCATGTGGCAGATGCAAGAACAGGTGTGGGAATAAAATATCACTATTTTGCCCTGCTGCTTCTTGTGGGTGCAACATCATGGCAGAAAAGGGGACATGTTCTTTTTTAGAGCACAGAGGAGGTAGGCAACCCTGGTGGTCTAGGGGTTTGGATTTGGTGGTCTCACTGCCACAGCCCGGGTACATTTCCCAGTCAGGGAATTTTTTCTGGGGGGGGGAGTTGGGAGGTTGGCATAATAGTTAAGGTATTTAACTTACAGACACATGGTATGGGGTTTGATTCTCACATGGTGTAACTGGGTAGGCTTAAAATGGCCCACAAGGCAGGTTAGCCTAGTACTAATCCATGAACCAATAATCTATGTGACTAAAATCTTTCTCCACTTCCTCCATAAAGACTAGGAAAGAGCTTCTTGCAGGAGGGCTATGAAGGGTCTCAGTATAAGACTGAGACATAGAATAGTTTGGCACAGGCAATCACCTAGCCACTGGCATCACACACAGGATGAGGTGGGGAGGGGAGACACTGCTGCCACCATTATAGTGACATAAGGCATTAATATACCAACCTCCTGGGTTGATGGCAGGATGGTATTAGAGCTCTAGTACCACCTATGTACTGCAAGTACAACTTATGTTACCTACACATGTAACCTGCCAGAGACATCCACAGAGCTTATGCAGTGCTAGTTTTCTCTCTGTAGACCCTGAAGCTATTGCAGAGCATTGGTAGCTGCATGGGAAGAGGCTAGAGTACCTAAGAAGACAATGTGGTGAATATACGTGTTGCATACAGTTCAGGTTTTAATGTTAACAATCTCCCACTGCCACTTCTATGTTAATTTCCATAGATCAAAGGTAGCAGTATCCCTGTTTTATGGTATTACTGTTTTTGTGCATGGATGCTTTGAAATAATTGGAGAGTGGTTCCAGACATTAAATCTCTATTTTCATCTTGTGCTGATGCTTGTGGGTTTGTGTCCCCATCCCAGTGTTTATTGTGAAATAATTTCTAATCTGAGTTATCTGTTTCATTATAGTACCTCCAACATTAGAAGGGAGAAATATGTGCACCATGCTTTTTTTATTATGGAAACTTGTTTCACAGAGCCCCTTTGGCCATATAATTGATATGATGATATTGTCAGTTTGTAGCCTTTACTTGTATATCAGATGTAGCTCAACATAGGTTCATAGATAGGTTCATAGATTAGTACTAAGCTAACTGCCCTTGCGAGCCATTTTAAGCCTAGCCAGTTATCCCTTGTGAGACTCAAACCCTGCACCTTCTGTTTGTAAGGCAAGCACCTTAACCATTAGGCCACCCTCCCAATTGTCAGCATTTTGCATGATGATAAATTTGGGTTTGATTCCCCCACTAGGTTGAGTATTATCCTTGGTTATTTCAGAAGTGTGTTTGTAGTTCCTTTGATTAAAGTACATGGGAGGAGAATGAATGTGTGAGCATCCTTTTTTATATATGTATCTTTATCTCAGACATACCATTACTGTGAATTGCATTACAGCCTTAGGTTGGGCTTTTGGAGTGGGTCAATGCATTAATGTTTTTGCCTTCATTTTCTGATTATTATTATTATTTTTTCTTTTCAGAATGTGTATGATGATCTTTATGGTTTTAAGTCCTCCTCTTATGTATGTATGATAACTGTGGTAAACCTCTGAAGTGTGTTTCTTTTTCCTTCAACTATAGGACTTTCGATGGGAAATGTATGTCCGATCAGCCTGTTTTCTTTGTATATGTGCATTCGTCTCAGACCTACTGTTTCTAAATGTTGGACAAGAGACTTCAGTTGACTTCTTTAAGTAGGTTAACACAGGTTCATAAGTATGTAGGTGAATACTAAACTAGATGCCCTTGTGGACTATTTTAAGCATAGCCACTTTCCCTTTTTGTGCTTAAAATAAACTATCCCATTTGGTTATCGATCTGTCTTACTCTTACCATGGTCTATAAATATACATTACCCCTAATGAGAATAACTGGGATCATACCATAGGTAATATGAGGGGACCCATAAATGGGACAAAGCATTTAGAAGCTGTGTATGTCCATTACTACTACAGGAGGCAGTCCTGGGATATATTTTATGTTTCCCATACATTGATCTAATTTGTACTTGAATATGGACAGGGATGAACTTTGTTTTATGTAGGCGGGGAGTCTGTTCCACAACCATGATATCCTCTAGAAGACATGCCTGTCCATCCAAACCATTCTTTTGAGGTTGCAGAAGAGGTACAGATCTCTAGACTGAGTATTTCTAATGCCATTTGGCTTGCTGATGTGCAGTAAATCCATTAGTAATGAGTCAGAGGATGACCTGCATGCCAGACAAAGGTCACTTCTTAGCAGTCTAAACAATACTGACTATAGTGACAGGGCTTTTAGTCAGTCCAGCTAGACATTTTGTTTAGGCCTTGTATCATTTTATTAAATTATCTCCGTAGGCATTGAAATTGTTGTATGTGTCTGCACAGATACATGCCAAAAGGGCATTATATTCAATCATTGTTCTAATGAGGGCTGAGTAAAGGGGGTAAATGACATCCCTAGATCTAGAAATCTTCTCCTTTGTTTATAAGTTGTGCAATACAGAAGCACTTTCTTACAACAATAGACACATGCTGGTCAAAAGTTAGGTCTTTGTCCACATAAGTTCCTAAATCCCTACTGACATATTAAGGCTTTATCTTTCAGAATGCATGTGATGACTGTGGTTTGAGTCCTCCACTCAGCTGTGTCTAATAGCAGTCTTGGTAAATTCTGAGGTGTTTGTTGTTCCCTTAGCTGTAGTACCAGTAACACAGTCAGCTTCATTTTTTTCAATCTATCTGTACTTATCCTACCCCCCACCCTGTTTATTGCTTTCCTTTTTATGACTTACACTTATTTAGTTTATTTTTTTTGTTTTGCTGCATTCGTTTAACTATTATATACAGCAGCAGCAGAGTCCAGGCCTGCACACATCCCTCAGGCAAAGCCTGTCAGCCCCCTCATAGGTGGCAACAGCAACAACAGCACCACCAACAACACCAGAAACAGCCAGAATGTCTGGGTCCCAGCCTGCAACAGTCACCTCTACACCTCCTGCCCCTTTTGTACTTACTACAGCAGTGCCAGTGAAGTTGACAGCTTTGGCACCCATTGGCTGCTAGCAGACATAATGGGGGAGATCCACAGCAGGTTAGATGTCAGCACCAGCTGCCTCCTTTGACATCATCTAAGCCAGGGCCTAGGGGTGAGGGAAGCCATGGTGGTGAGTAAACTCCCACTGAGTCATTGCTGAAAGGGACAACAGCTGCACAGCCCTATTCTATCCTCCTTTCTAATGATCCCCTTCCTTTTGTTGTACAAGCCTCCTTCATCATTGTCTGCTCTGTTTGTCTGATGTCTCCTTCATCATTGTGTCCCCCCTTTATTGTGTTACAACACCTTGTCAGCATTTTCTGTCTTCCATGTCTGTGTGCCCTTGCTACCTACCTACCATAATCCTCTTACCTTACTATTACTTTGTTTCTTTCCTTCCTTCAACAGCTTACCTTCTCTTCATTTATGAAAAATGGGCACCTAACCTACAAAACAAATTACCTCACCTCCCCATCTCCATTCTATTCATTGTTTAAGCTTTCACATTATGTTCATTTCCACCCTTTAATCTAGTCAAAAACAGATGAACACACTTCACTCATGGCCCTTTAAAGCTTCCAAATGGCTTGTCCTTCTTGCCACAACTGTGAGCACAGGATCATGCCAAACATCACTGAGGCATGAAGCACTGCTACTGCTTGTCTTATTATTTGGCCACACCTCAAAGCTATGTTCTGCTCATACAGACCCTGCTGCAGCCACAAGCAACATATTTAATAATCTCACTTCCTCTCATCGATTTCCATTGTTATTCAGTCTTAATGAGCATTGGGGCTTGTCATGCACAAACATTAAACAGAAGAGGGTGGCTATAATCACGTCCACACTCTTTTTGAATCCCAGGAATATTTTATCCTGTTCCACTCTATTCCATTCTATTCTATTCTATTTTACTCTTTTACCCCATGTGAGAATCAAACCCTGTACCATGTGTCAAATAACGATAATGCAGCTATTCATTGCTGTAAATAGTTTAAACAAATATTACAGGATTATAAATCTTAAGACTGAGGAATCATATTAACAGTGTCACACTAACACTTGTCACCCTTCTCTCCAAAAAGAAAACAAATTTAAGTACGTAGATAAGAGTTTATCTAAACAATTCTGTGTTGGTTTGTGACTGATTGTGTAGTTGCCTGTTGAGAAGATTTATTCTGTTTTATTTTTAACACTGTTTGTCAATGTTTGTAGAATGAAAGAGATAGCTTGTAAACAAGAATATTTACTTTTATTTATATTTTGTTGTTTTCCTTCTAATTTTCACTGTTAGTCATTAGAAAAGGATAGGTTTTAGAAAGGAAAACTCTAGCCATCCCAGGAGGCCTTACTCAGCTATAAATTCAAGCAGACTGCAGAGAGGACAATCCAGAGCTTATCTAAACACTCTGTGTTGGTTTGTAATTTATTTGTTTTTAATGTTAATAAGAGGTGCAACTTCAAACAATAGTGAGAAGAAACTACTGCACACATTTGCATGCGATATAAAAGAATTCCAGCGTTTTTGTGGCTTTTACAGCTGTTACGATCAGAGCAATGACTTTATTCTACTTAATTTGATATTACTTACCTTTTTCAAACTGATGTCTTCTTCCAGTACATAACTTTCCACAAGCTCAGTATTTCAGTTTTCCTTTAATTGCCATAATTCACACACCCCCCTATAAACCTCATCAAGTACCAGTACAACAATTATCTAAAATAAGCTCAAGAAACGAAAACCACAAGTGTATTGAAATGTTGGTAGCCTCTTCAATCACAAACCAGCATGTACAAAAATATAACTTTAATGTGAGCGCTTTCGAAGGGATCTATGTCCCAACTTCATTAGACAAAGATACAGTTTAACAAGCATACCTTATATATACATGTTGAATAAAATATTATTCAGTCCATTAAACAATTAATCAATTATTAAGCTATCCATTAAAAGAATCTGTATTTAAAATAAAAGTGCATTAGAAAATATTATACAAGCACTTTTAACATTCATACACCAACAACCTGTTACTAATTCTGAAAAATGAACATTATAAATGCTTTAAAAAAATTAAAAAGTGTGTTAAATAACAAATGTCTAAATAAAACATGACATCAAGACTAATAAGCACAATACAAATATTTTAAAGCAAAATTATTAAAATAATAAATTAGAATAAATAAAATGTTTACATTAAAAATACAAAAATGCCCATGTCTCATCTACGTAACACCTTAAGCTTTAGAACACTTTTAATTGAAACGTGCTCATTTAACCCGGGTAAAGTGTATGCTGAAGTCCTAATCTGCCATAATAATTATCTGACATAAATAAAAAAAAAGCACATAAAGCATTTTATTTTTGGAACATACAAAGTGCATCACTTTAACTCCATCTTTAATTAATATGTTACACCTCTATTGAAAAGAGATAATAATTCAATCCAGAAAAATAAACATCCCATTTTGATTTAGACTTTTCAAATTATCTTTTTCTAGACCACATTTTTACTATAGTTTCAGTGTTTTATTTTCCATGCAATGTTATATTCCTATGCACTAAGCACTAGCATAACCTGGACTCTATAAAATAAAGATAAAACACATTTTTTTTTTTTTTTACTTGAGCACTTCTGTTCTATCTTTAATTAAAGTTAATTAACATTATTCATATATGGCTGTATAAGAGCTAACCCCCACCACATGAAAACATCTTACCTTCCTCAAAACAGAATTTGAAGGCAACCAAAAAAGGCCCTCCTATCTGTACTTGTTAAAAAAATAAAGCTCTTTTTTTACATTTTTTGTTTACCCAAAACTGAGACTTTAGTAACAGCTTATTTCTTAAACAGTCCTGCTTTTTTTATTTCATTATCTACAGATTCATCTGCACCTTACGCTCTGACTTCATGTCAAGCTCTCCACTCTGACTGTTTTATGCCAGGGTAGCTGTTACCAACTAGAGTCTTTTATCACTAAAGGGTAACACTTCATCCCACTCATGTTTACCTGATGCTATTAGTGTTCTGAATTCACTATCTTTTGCTTTGAGTCCGTCTGCAGCTTTATTAGCCTCACTGACAATCCTTTCATTTTCTCAGTTGCTTGATCAGTATAATCAAACACTGGCACTTTCCTTTTCCACACAATACTTTTAAAGTAGAAGGGGCTGAGAATCTAAACTTTAGTTTTTTGCACTTACACTCCCTTATCGTATCCACAAAGCAAGAATATTTTTCTGAAGTCACTTCTGAAAATTCGTGATCCACATACATCGTTCTTCCAGCCACAACCCATTTTCTATTCGGTTGATAATGTGAAAATTATCAGTACTGGCCTGGGTTTTCCATACTTGACATCTATTGCAAACAGTGGCAAATCTAGTCCAGTCTATCATTTTAACTGTCATATAGTCAAATTACTTTTCTTCTCCCTATAAAATACAATATCAATTCAAATTACACAGTTGTGCCTTGACTTCCAATCTAGTAGGGTGCAACTTAATTTTGAAAAGTTGATCAGCTCTCTCTGTTGATTTTTCTTGAATCTTCCTCTCTCCTGTATAATGGACTCTATCATCACAAGCTGGTCATGCAAGTATTTGGTACCCTTAATAGTAGAAACTGCACATTTTTCATATAAACATCAGACATTCCCTTGAAATTCCATAGCTAAACTTGTACTACTTTCACACTGCTGGTTACCTCACTTACTTCCATCCTTAATACATTTTTAACTTCAGTGGATGGTGAATGCTGAGCATTATGGTAACAGACTTCACTCTTGAGACAGTTTTCTTTTGAAATACTCAGCTCTAGAACACAGTCCATTTCTTCTGTTACTAGTAGCGCCTTTATCCTCCAGCTCACACAAAACTGCATCAAATCAACTATTACTTTTTTTCACCTTTATGCACCTTTACAACTGAAGAGCATCAGCTTGGTGCTAATCCAATTGCTCTTAACATCAGTATATGGGGTAATCCCTCCTGGGACATGGGACCACCTCTCCCATTGCTGTCTGTGGTAATCTCTCCTGGGACATGGGACCACCTCTCCCATTGCTGTCTGTGGTAATCTCTCCTGGGACATGGGACCAGCTCTCCCATTGCTGTCTGTGGTAATCTCTCCTGGGACATGGGACCACCTCTCCCATTGCTGTCTGTGGTAATCTCTCCTGGGACATGGGACCATCTCTCCCATTGCTGTCTGTGGTAATCTCTCCTGGGACATGGGACCAGCTCTCCCATTGCTGTCTGTGGTAATCTCTCCTGGGACATGGGACCACCTCTCCCATTGCTGTCTGTGGTAATCTCTCCTGGGACATGGGACCAGCTCTCCCATTGCTGTCTGTGGTAATCTCTCCTGGGACATGGGACCACCCCTCCCATTGCTGTCTGTGGCCTCCTGGGGCATGGGACCACTCCTCCCCATTGCTGTCTGTGGTAATCTCTCCTTGGGACATGCTGGGACCACCCTACCCATTGCTGTCTGTGGTAATGCCTCCTAGACATGGGCCCACCCATCTCCTGGGACATGGGACCAGCTCTCCCATTGCTGTCTGTGGTAATCTCTCCTGGGACATGGGACCACCTCTCCCATTGATGTCTGTGGTAATGCCTCCTGGGGCATGGGACCACCTCCCCATTGCTGTCTGTGGTAATCTCTCCTGGGACATGGGACCACCTCACCCATTGCTGTCTGTGGTAATGCCTCCTAGGACATGGGACCACCTCTCCCATTGCTGTCTGTGGTAATCTCTCCTGGGACATGGGACCACCTCTCCCATTGCTGTCTGTGGTAATGCCTCCTGGGGCATGGGACCACCTCTCCCATTGCTGTCTGTGGTAATGCCTCCTGGAGCATTGGGCCACCTCTCACATTGCTGAGTTTGGAAGGGGAAGTAGAGGCATGGATTTCAGTAACCTGGCAATGGCATATATACTGTCACTGTATGCATGGTAGTTCATTTTGTTATGCCTTACATGAGAGGGTCTGTTTCCTGTCATGTGTACCACTACATGTAGCATCAGAAATCACAAATCTGGGGCAAATCAACTATTTTTAATGCCTTTATTAACCAAATTTCATTAGTTCTTAAATGGAGTGTCCAGCATCAGTGTGTACCAGAAAGGCACACCAAAGGTAGATACATTCTTAAAAACTGGATGGTAATAGCATCTTAGAATAGTTTGACTGGTTAACATGACAGTAAAGACAATGTACAAGATCAAGGCAGTATGGCACAAATCTGCAAAATCTTAACAAAGTTGATGCACTAGAAGCAGGTAGCCAGTACTTATATAACAAGGGGCTCAAATATAAATAACTCTTTCTGTCAAGTTTTAAGAGTTTATGTTCCAGAAATTATTAAATGTTAAAGAATATACTATAATACTTATGTGTCACTTAAGCAGGAATGATGCTAATTAGAAATTTAACTTAGTTATCAAATGCAGTAAATAAATAAAATACTGTTTGAGAAATGATGAATGATTAGTTTTCTACTAATGAACAACTTGTTTTATGCCTGATGTGCCCTGCATGATGAGCTAATTACAAATAGCAAGGAGACGTGATACAAATTCTACTCTACAAGAAAAAAAGTAAAACATTCCAAAAATGGTGATTTCAGGTTTCTGCGGCTTTACAAATGCACATAAGGATCAGATTTTCAGCCTCCATAGCACTCAAATAGCATCAGATGCTTGTTGATGAATGTTAACTACCCACCCGTTCACAGCTCTTGTAGATTTCATGCATGTGTGAAAAGGCTGCAGGAAATCGAATACAATCACCAGTCATGTTTCTCATGTAAACACAGTTAAAGAGCAGACTTCACACTCACACAGTCTGCTGCAACAGAATAGCCCAGGTGCTGATAGCTGACTCCAGTGTTGAAGGATTTACATGAGAAATGAAAACATGGACATCAGAGAAGGCATCTACTGTCAAAGGAAAAAGCACTATGGTTTCCTCACGGTGAGTTCAGGCCTTTAATCTGCTTATGCAGGCAACTGTACTATAGTGTCCTACTCATCTCAGTCCCATACCTATCCTCATAACAGCAAGCAAATTTACACTGGCAGCCTTTCTTTCCCCATTCGCTTTTCTTTTAAAATATCAACTTTCTATCAATCATCTTCTTTTTCCTTTCTTTCACCCTCATCTCTGTCTAATTACTTCAGCTGGAAAAATATTACTTCATTTTACACAAGCCAGGAGGAAAAGAACAGTAATCTATGTATCTATGGTAAAAATGTTGTAAGGCTGTCACAGAATCAGAAACCAGTAAGTCAGAGACTGAGATAAATCACTGGTTACTGTCCACATGCTATATTAACATTGATGTTTCAGTAATGTTTATTATCCTTTACAAGCATCTCTTTTCAATCCTCTAGTATACTACAATTATGTGATCCTCTGCTTTCTGATTGTGGCACCGCTGTTGACTGAAAGAAGTCTGACAATATAATAACAAGATTGCATATCAAAACTTCCTTTTCCTTATATGTTTGTTTCTCCTTCCCATATGCATGCTGTTTTTTTTTTTTTTTGCCATGTTAGTTAAATAACTAATTAAACCTTAACTGGGTGAGGCTGTTTAAAGACAAGATCTTCACACATTTACATATGCACCCTGCAGACATGACTGACTGCTTGCTAACATTGTTGAAAAGGTAACTTAGATTAATTTCTGTTGTACTTTCTACGTCTTCCTTCTTATGAGTTGTTACTTTTACAACAGCATTGAGATATGAATTCTGAATCTAAATATGCTTTAGGGACTTTTGTCGCATTGTAATTTGCTGTCTTTCACAGCTATGCCACTGATAAGTTTCCCATACTGTTGACATCTGACCTGGAATGTACACAGTGACATCAATATGCCTTATGCAGTTTTCCACAGATGACAAAAGGATGCCCATAGCATCCCCTCCCATCAGCATTGTCAGCCAGCATCATGAAGATTGGAAGTCGAAAAATTTTGCCCCCAAGAGCCTTAAACTGGCCCCAAAAAAAAAATTTGCATTTTTTGTTATATATTCCTATGCACTAAGCACTAGCATAACCTGGACTCTATAAAATAAAGATAAAACAAATTTCTTTTTTTTTACTTGAGCACTTCTGTTCTATCTTTAATTAAAGTTAATTAACATTATTCATATATGGCTGTATAAGAGCTAACCCCCACCACATGAAAACATCTTACCTTCCTCAAAACAGAATTTGAAGGCAACCAAAAAAGGCCCTCATATCTGTACTTGTTAAAAAAATAAAGCTTGCTGTCACTTTGCTTACCGAAAACTGAGACTTTACTAACAGCTTATTTCTTAAACAGTCCTGCTTTTTTTATTTCATTATCTACAGATTCATCTGCACCTTACGCTCTGACTTCATGTCAAGCTCTCCACTCTGACTGTTTTATGCCAGGGTAGCTGTTACCAACTAGAGTCTTTTATCACTAAAGGGTAACACTTCATCTCACTCATGTTTACCTGATGCTATTAGTGTTCTGAATTCACTATCTTTTGCTTTGAGTCCGTCTGCAGCTTTATTAGCCTCACTGACAATCCTTTAATTTTCTCAGTTGCTTGATCAGTATAATCAAACACTGGCACTTTCCTTTTCCACACAATACTTTTAAAGTAGAAGGGGCTGAGAATCTAAACTTTAGTTTTTTGCACTTACACTCCCTTATCATATCCACAAAGCAAGAATATTTTTCTGAAGTCACTTCTGAAAATTCGTGATCCACATACATCGTTCTTCCAGCCACAACCCATTTTCTATTTGGTTGATAATGTGAAAATTGTCAGTAGTGGCCTGGGTTTTCCATACTTGACGTCTATTGCAAACAGTGGCAAATCAAGTCCAGTCTATCATTTTAACTGTCATATAGTCAAATTACTTTTCTTCTCCCTATAAAATACAATATCAATTCAAATTACACAGTTGTGCCTTGACTTCCAATCTAGTAGGGTGCAACTTAATTTTGAAAAGTTGATCAGCTCTCTCTGTTGATTTTTCTTGAATCTTCCTCTCTCCTGTATAATGAACTCTATCATCACAAGCTGGTCATGCAAGTATTTGGTACCCTTAATAGTAGAAACTGCACATTTTTCATATAAACATCAGACATTCCCTTGAAATTCCATAGCTAAACTTGTACTACTTTCACACTGCTGGTTACCTCACTTACTTCCATCCTTAATACATTTTTAACTTCAGTGGATGGTGAATGCTGAGCATTATGGTAACAGATCTCACTCTTGAGACAGTTTTCTTTTGAAATACTCAGCTCTAGAACACAGTCCATTTCTTCTGTTACTAGTATCGCCTTTATCCTCCAGCTCACACAAAACTGCATCAAATCAACTATTACTTTTTTTTCACCTTTATGCACCTTTACAACTGAAGAGCAGCAGTTTGGTGCTAATCCAATTGCTCTTAACATCAGTATATGGGGTAATCCCTCCTGGGACATGGGACCACCTCTCCCATTGCTGTCTGTGGTAATCTCTCCTGGGACATGGGACCACCTCTCCCATTGCTGTCTGTGGTAATCTCTCCTGGGACATGGGACCAGCTCTCCCATTGCTGTCTGTGGTAATCTCTCCTGGGACATGGGACCACCTCTCCCATTGCTGTCTGTGGTAATCTCTCCTGGGACATGGGACCATCTCTCCCATTGCTGTCTGTGGTAATCTCTCCTGGGACATGGGACCAGCTCTCCCATTGCTGTCTGTGGTAATCTCTCCTGGGACATGGGACCACCTCTCCCATTGCTGTCTGTGGTAATCTCTCCTGGGACATGGGACTACCTCTCCCATTGCTGTCTGTGGTAATCTCTCCTGGGACATGGGACCACCTCTCCCATTGCTGTCTGTGGTAATCTCTCCTGGGACATGGGACCAGCTCTCCCATTGCTGTCTGTGGTAATCTCTCCTGGGACATGGGACCACCTCTCCCATTGATGTCTGTGGTAATGCCTCCTGGGGCATGGGACCACCTCCCCATTGCTGTCTGTGGTAATCTCTCCTGGGACATGGGACCACCTCACCCATTGCTGTCTGTGGTAATGCCTCCTAGGACATGGGGCCACCTCTCCCATTGCTGTCTGTGGTAATCTCTCCTGGGACATGGGACCACCTCTCCCATTGCTGTCTGTGGTAATGCCTCCTGGGGCATGGGACCACCTCTCCCATTGCTGTCTGTGGTAATGCCTCCTGGAGCATTGGGCCACCTCTCACATTGCTGAGTTTGGAAGTGGAAGTAGAGGCATGGATTTCAGTAACCTGGCAATAGCATATATACTGTCACTGTATGCATGGTAGTTCGTTTTGTTATGCCTTACATAAGAGGGGCTGTTTCCTGTCATGTGTTCCACTACATGTAGCATCAGAAATCACAAAGCTGGGGCAAATCAACTATTTTTAATGCCTTTATTAACCAAATTTCATTAGTTATTAAATGGAGTGTCCAGCATCAGTGTGTACCAGAAAGGCACACCAAAGGTAGATACATTCTTAAAAACTGGATGGTAATAGCATCTTAGAATAGTTTGACTGGTTAACATGACAGTAAAGACAATGTACAAGATCAAGGCAGTATGGCACAAATCTGCAAAATCTTAACAAAGTTGACGTGCTAGAAGCAGGTAGCCAGTACTTATATAACAAGGGGCTCAAATATAAATAACTCTTTCTGTCAAGTTTTAAGAGTTTATGTTCCAGAAATTATTAAATGTTAAAGAATATACTATAATACTTATGTGTCACTTAAGCAGGAATGATGCTAATTAGAAATTTAACTTAGTTATCAAATGCAGTAAATAAATAAAATACTGTTTGAGAAATGATGAATGATTAGTTTTCTACTAATGAACAACTTGTTTTATGCCTGATGTGCCCTGCATGATGAGCTAATTACAAATAGCAAGGAGACGTGATACAAATTCTACTCTACAAGAAAAAAAGTAAAACATTCCAAAAATGGTGATTTCAGGTTTCTGCGGCTCTTTACAAATGCACATAAGGATCAGATTTTCAGCCTCCATAGCACTCAAATAGCATCAGATGCTTGTTGATGAATGTTAACTACCCACCCGTTCACAGCTCTTGTAGATTTCATGCATGTGTGAAAAGGCTGCAGGAAATCGAATACAATCACCAGTCATGTTTCTCATGTAAACACAGTTAAAGAGCAGACTTCACACTCACACAGTCTGCTGCAACAGAATAGCCCAGGTGCTGATAGCTGACTCCAGTGTTGAAGGATTTACATGAGAAATGAAAACATGGACATCAGAGAAGGCATCTACTGTCAAAGGAAAAAGCACTATGGTTTCCTCACGGTGAGTTCAGGCCTTTAATCTGCTTATGCAGGCAACTGTACTATAGTGTCCTACTCATCTCAGTCCCATACCTATCCTCATAACAGCAAGCAAATTTACACTGGCAGCCTTTCTTTCCCCATTCGCTTTTCTTTTAAAATATCAACTTTCTATCAATCATCTTCTTTTTCCTTTCTTTCACCCTCATCTCTGTCTAATTACTTCAGCTGGAAAAAATATTACTTCATTTTACACAAGCCAGGAGGAAAAGAACAGTAATCTATGTATCTATGGTAAAAATGTTGTAAGGCTGTCACAGAATCAGAAACCAGTAAGTCAGAGACTGAGATAAATCACTGGTTACTGTCCACATGCTATATTAACATTGATGTTTCAGTAATGTTTATTATCCTTTACAAGCATCTCTTTTCAATCCTCTAGTATACTACAATTATGTGATCCTCTGCTTTCTGATTGTGGCACCGCTGTTGACTGAAAGAAGTCTGACAATATAATAACAAGATTGCATATCAAAACTTCCTTTTCCTTATATGTTTGTTTCTCCTTCCCATATGCATGCTGTTTTTTTTTTTTGCCATGTTAGTTAAATAACTAATTAAACCTTAACTGGGTGAGGCTGTTTAAAGACAAGATCTTCACACATTTACATATGCACCCTGCAGACATGACTGACTGCTTGCTAACATTGTTGAAAAGGTAACTTAGATTAATTTCTGTTGTACTTTCTACGTCTTCCTTCTTATGAGTTGTTACTTTTACAACAGCATTGAGATATGAATTCTGAATCTAAATATGCTTTAGGGACTTTTGTCGCATTGTAATTTGCTGTCTTTCACAGCTATGCCACTGATAAGTTTCCCATACTGTTGACATCTGACCTGGAATGTACACAGTGACATCAATATGCCTTATGCAGTTTTCCACAGATGACAAAAGGATGCCCATAGCATCCCCTCCCATCAGTATTGTCGCCAGCCGCATCATGAAGATTGGAAGTCGAAATAGCTCAGAGCCTTACTGCCAATTCCTTCACAATGGAGGAAGACTGTTCATTAGACAGCCTAGGCTTCTTTCTTTTCGGCAATGATGGAACCTCACTACCATGACAGAATATATGCATGCATCTCAGTGAGCTGCCCTCCTCTTTCCATATGTCCATTGTAGTTCCTTGTACAAAACTGTAAGGAATATCACAGAAGGTAACCTACTGATCCTGATCTACCAGTGGAAGAGCTTCTAAAAAATTTATTTATTAATTTGTTTATCTATCTATCTATCTATCTATCTATCTATCTATCTATCTATCTATCTATCTATCTATCCTTTGTTGACTGGGCTAGACCCAGAAGGTTAGTAGCCTTTTATCAGGTGAAGCCTAAGGTGGTATTTGTACTACTAAGGGAAATTTTGCTAAGGCATCAGGGAACCTCCCCTTTTCATTTCAATAGGTTTTACCACCAGCTCAGGCAAATGGGGCCTCAATTTAATGTCTCACTTGAAGGACACCTAGTGGGCTAGTTGGCATCAATGATCATTGGCATTATAGGTGGGAGTGCAGGGGTGCGGGGATACAGCAAGAAGGACAGAGATTTGAGTCTTTAGGGTGGTGCAGTTTCATCTGCTAGGATGGAGTTGGAGTAGTTACAATGGGTGGTGGTAATGCAAGCAGAAGGTGACAGAGTGGTACGATGCACTAAAGACAAGAGTGTATATAGTGATACAGAGTGTAAATAGAGAAGGAAATGGTACAGGATGAGACATGTGGCCCAGATGAAGGAAAATCTGAGGAAGGCCGAAAAGGATAAGTGAAAGGTTTGCAAGGCAGGAAGAGATGTAAATGGGTAGAGAGAGAAAAAATAGCATATGAAGAGATTAGGAAGAAGGTAGCTATGGGAGTAAGGAAAGCAAACACTTATTTCAAAAATATAGTTCTCAAAGAAATAATCTAATTTAAAACTATGCAGGAGGGCAGGGAAGCTTTTGCAGATATCAAACTACAAGTTAGCAAGAGGAAATGAAAGGGGAAAAAGGAATCATGCAGAAACAAACAGTTTATTTTCATATCATGTTTCACAGAAGAATGAACAGAAACACTGCTAGTCATGGAAAAATGAGGTAGAAAACTGATATACTGTGGGCATGGAGCAATTTAACATTTCATGTGGGTACTTTGCAGTTAAAATGCACACAGTGTGTCAGTATCCTTTCTCTATAGTTAAAAAGTTGCATGAAGTACTTGATGAGGGGAGATTTTAAGAAAGATGAAGTAGAAAAATTCAACCTAGCAAATTAGATTTTTTTTCTGTAGCTGGTTGCTAACTTGCATCACTAGATCCATTCATAACTTTGCCCTCCTGTATCAGTAATATTTATCATATCTTATCATTCGTCCTCAACTCTATTCTACAAAACCCTAGCTTTTCCTTATACAATATTGTCACTTTTCAGCATTTCCTTTTTAAATTAATACATTGCATTACATGGCCTAATTACCTCTGTACCTCTCCATATATTATAGGCAGGTCAAAATCAGTTTATTAGTATTATGGTACTATGCCCTTTATTTGAAATCTTGCATTTTTTCGTCTTATATTGCCATAGATTTTTCTCATCACTTTTATTGACTATAGATTTGTTAAGTCTTCCCCTTCCAATTTCCATGTGGCCAGTTGCCCCATCCAACAATAAACCATTCATTCCTCCCACTTTTTGGAGTAAAAAAATACTGAATGATAAACTGCAGAAGAAATGAGAGTCAGAGAATATTACCCAACATCCTCCAATGAGTCAGGAGGTATTTATATTCCTTTCCAAACCTGTTCCTGAACTGTCAAACAGGTGAGGTGCAAGGCCTACTAAACACAGCCCCTGCATGAGAGTACACTTCTACACACATGAGTGCAGAGCAACAGCGCAATGTACTGACTGGCAGGCTTTCTACTTTATATCCCACCTCTCATCTTTCATTGACCAGAGTGTACCCCTGCAGGATATCCTTGAAAGCTTACTCCTGCTGTGAAACATGTAGCAATCCCTCCCACAAAATGGGCAAGGTAACACTGAATGCTCACTCCAACCCCTTTGGACTGGTTCTTGCAGCATGCAGATACTTAATTAATCCTAGTTTGTTTGGACTATATTCAAGGCTTGAGTTCGTTTTGCTGCAGAGCTACATATCATTATATAGTTGGGGTTATAACTATTGTTTTTGAATTGATATACATTGACTTGCTTTTTTACTCCCAATACTGCTCAGTTCTGTATGCAATTTTTACACCCGAGTTACATATTTTTGATGTGCTAGCTTGCATTTGAAGCTTTTCACCCCAGACCTCGCCTGGAACTGGACTTTGTCCAATAGAACCTTCTCATTCAACAAATGCTGATAGATAAGTAAATAAATAAATAAACCATAGCTCACAGGAGGATTGTGGGAAGGGTGAGGAGAATAGATTGACAGAAAACTATATAACATATTAAAACAAGCAGAAGATGCCCAGAGAGTACTTTTGTAGTGGAAAAAAATACTACCCAAATAGGTACCACTGAGCACAGCATCATTATTGGTGCAATATGTGCATTTATATCCAATAAATAGAGCAGTCTGCTTGTTGACAGTATAAAGTCTGCTGCAGTTCGTTGGGAGAGGTGAAAAATCTTCACCAGTACTTAACAAAGTTGGCTGGTTCACAGACAGATAGAAGCTGAGACTAAAGGGAAAGTATTACCACATCATCGTGCACTTTTTTTTTGTGGGGTGAAGGTATGGAAATAATAATACTTGGAGGGAGAATCTTTAAAAATATTCATGCAAAACAAAAAATGGGAAAGGCCAAAAAGCATAACAGTGAGCTACATGGCAAGAGGATGGGGGTACACATCATTCTTACAATGAAAGAGGTGACCACAAGGCCACATGAGGAATACCACACACCTTTTTGAAACTTGACAGAAAAAAGTAAAGTTGAGCTTCCTCAAAGTATCCAGTCTGGCAGCTTGCACAGAGGATTAATGAGCTGTTAACCAGCAGTTTCCTCTGGTCCAGGGTTTTATTCCCTCAGCCTTCATTGCCTAACTGTTTGACTCTGAGCAAATCACTTAACTGGACAGCAATTTTGGGTCGAGTTTGAAAAAAGTTCAATGGATATCAATGCTCATTCTGGTTAACAAATGTAAATAAAATCCAGCAGAAAGTTTAGATGATCAGGAGGACAGAGGGCCTAGATTACTTTGAAAGATACAGATACTACATATATCCAGTTTGAAGTAAAGAAGGAGTAGGACGGCATTAAACGGACTCACTGCATTTTCACCTGGTTGGTGATCAGTAGGATGAGAAGGCAAAATGGACAGCTGAGCAGTCAAAAGAGAGTTACATCAGAGTGCAGACTATATGGAGAAGGTGCTGGATCCTTGGAGTAGCCTATTACAGAACTAGGTGAGAGTGCTCGTCAGTAGGAGAATTTGCCACAGCTTGTGATAAGGTGGAAGAAAAAGAACAGAGGCACAAGTGCATGGGCCTAGTAGCTCCAATTCTGCACCTATATTGCTACATATAAAACTTTCAAATCAAGACACACTGCTATTCTTATAACATTATAAAAGTTTCTTTTCAAAATTTTATTCAGCTGCAAACAGTAGAATAAAATTATAGTCATACGATTTCCTTTTGATAGCACATTTCATAAAACTATATTCATACCTTTCCCCTTTTTGATAATCCATTTCATATAAGTATATATAACATTAGATGAGATTGTTTTCCTGTAACTTAGACCCCCCAATTACAACAGCATTTTCTCTTTTCACTGTACCCGAACTAAATACCATTTGTGTTATGGATCTAACAACGGACTCTGTAGCAAAACTCAGCTTTACAGAGGTAATCATTTTAAAACGTTTTATAAAGCCTTTCGGTTATGAAGGAACACTCAGAATATGTTATTCTTATTATCCTTATTGTTGCTCCTAGGCAAAAGGTTAGAAACTATATACATGTAAACATAAAGAACAGTGTTAGTCCATCTATTCTCTATAGTATGGCTAAAAGATTAAATATTGTTTTAGTTAATTACATAAGGATATTTTTGCCAGCTGGATATTTTGTACATAATATGTAAAATGCCTTCATGTACCACATTGCAGCTCAATGAAAGATTTTCATTTGCTTAACACACATGAACAAACAACACATGCATGCACACTCATCCTCTATCAGTCTGTAAATCTGGAGTGAGCATTGCTGTTTCTTTTTTTAGATGTAATTCGCCTGTGTTGAAGGGCAGTTAGCATCCTGTCTTTTACTAAAGGTGCGAAAAAATCTGTCTGCAGCAGGAAGCTATCTGATCTGTATGAGTTTTTTCTTTAAATTTAACACACAATGTTGACAGGAAGGTATTGCTCCATGACCCATGACCTCATTAGCCTGTATGAAACAGTTATGTCACCAAAACACCTGCAGCATAAATTAAAATATCTAAAGCATCCCTTAGCAAAGCAAATGCTTTACGCCAAACAGGCAAGTACTGATTGTAAAGGTATTTTTTCTCAGTGTTGAGGGGTACACATACTAAACCTAGAGTACTTGATAATAGTTTTCAGTCTTACTCACAAACACTGGCTAGGGTTTGAGTCTCACAAGGGATAATTGGCTAGGCATGAGGTTCTGTCTCTAGTGCTATTCAGCTGATTCCTGCATTGGATTTAGTCTTCAGCACTACTGTGATTAACACAGCTCTTTTGCCAGCTTGGAGTGCAGTGCTTAGTTTTGTTTTCACAAGGTGCAGGGTTTGAGTCTCACAAGGGATAATTGGCTAGGCTTAAAATAGCTCACAAGGGCAGTTAGCCTAGTACTAATCTATGAACCTATGAACCTATGTACAATGTATGTACTGTACCTGTGCACTATGTATGTATTCTACCTGTGTTCCAAATTTCAACTGTACACAACAAATCTATTAATTACCTTTATTTTTAAATTAATATTTTCTTGTTTGTTTCTCTCCGCTGTAACTGTTGATGTGCTGCATACCACTGTAAAAACATGTCTATTGTAATTTGTGTGCATACTGATCATGTCTAAATATCTAAATGTACCTGTAATTTTTCTATGTGGAGCTTTTCTCCCCAGACCTCTACTGAAAAAGGGTCTTTTCAGCTCAGTCAGACACCCCTGGTTAACAAATGTAAAATAAAATAAATAATACAAATAAATTGGTTTCATAGAAGTAACTTGGAATGCATTGAGTTTCATGTATATAAAATGTAACTCGGTGATTATTTGGTGTAAGGTACATTCATATGGAATTCGGTCTTCAATTCTGGTCCTATGAACCCAGCCACGCATGAGGTTCTGTCTGTAGTGCTATTCAGCCGATTCCTGCATTGGATTTAGTCTTCAGCACTACTGTGATTAACACAGCTCTTTTGCCAGCTTGGAGTGCAGTGCTTAGTTTTGTTTTCACAAATCGCGGCTGTACTTTTCTCTACACACAGATCAACTTTTTTTTGTTGCTTGCTAAACCATCCTGTGATGACATCTACATGGGAGTCAACCTTTATTTCTGCTCCCATGAGCATCATAGGCACTGATTTATGCATTGTGTTCTGTAACTTCATTGCTGTTCTCATGAACTCTGGCCGCACTGATTCCAGAACACAGAACGTAAGCCAAGGTCATAAGCTGCTACCACCATCCAGCCTAATGTTCCTTTGCTCTATGTATGAATATTAAAAATTATATAACAAAAGAAGAAATGCAGACAGTAAAATATATGTAAGAGAAGTCTTTAATTGGATAATAATTAATATACAAAATATTTATCACTTTGAATGTCTTACCTTCTTCTATGCCAGCTAACTTCTATCATTTGTATTCTATTTATCTGTTGGAAGATGGATTACTCAGGGTCCATAATTTTTGATGAAATGCTGCACCCTTAAAAAAAGCTGCATATCATGTGTTACATGTCTTATACATGCCAACACCCAGGCTGTTTCCACAAACCATTGCATGTGGATTCCTGAACCAAGTCAGGTCATCAGTGCTTCACCCAGGATCACTGTTCAGCCTTCATCATGGGATTCAGTTTTCAGTCTGACTTCTACAAACTCTTGGTGTACTGACTCATGGAGAAGGTTCATTCTTCAGTGCAATTGTCATGCATTCCCCTATCCTGAATTGCACATTGGACATTGTCTTCAGAGCTAATGCAGTGATCCCTGGCAGTTATGAACTCTGCACATCATTCAGGCCTCTGAACTGTTCTCTGACAACACTGTGTATCAATTTGTGCATGATATTTAGTCTGCAATGCTATCTATCCAGATAATGGTTCCTTTGATTCCTGCAGGGGCTCAGACTTTAGTGTTACTGCTCTTGCATACTATGTTGGCAATGCTACAGTGTTACTGCTCTCAAATACTGTAATGACAATGCTTCAGTGCTACTGCTCTTACATACAATGAGACATATTATGATGACAAAACTCCACTGTTACTGCTTTTACATACTATGATGGCAAAACTTCAACTTTACTGCTTTTACATACTGTGATGACAATACTTCACTGTTACTGTTCTTACATACTATGAAGGCAATACTTCAGTCATACTTTTCTCACATACTGTGATGACAATACTTCAGTGTTACAGTGTTATACTGTGATAACAATACTTCAGTGTTACTGGTCCTACATTCTATGAAGGCAGTACTTCAGTGTTATTGCTGTTATGTACTATGATGGCACTAACACTTGCATTAGTCTAATTTTGGAATGCTGCCTCATAAAGGGGTTGTAATGGCTCCTGTATAAGCCTCATTCTTCAGTGCTGCTCCTACAAACCTTGGATTACTGTCTCCCAAGTGGATTTCATATTCTTTGTTGCTTCCAAACTTCTTGGCTTTACCATTTCCTACATGGAGTTTAATACATTCAACATTATATATAAGGATGGTATTTTTAACATTGTAAGTAGTTTATATGTATGTTTTATGAAATTTCTATTTATTAAGGACTTCTGTACCTTTAAAAATTAATTGCAATTGTATAATGATTTAATATAAAAGCAATGATATGAATTTTTTGTTTCATCTGATGAAGTCTTGCTTCCAAGACGAAAGCGCTTATTTTAATTTCATTAAAGTGTTTGCACCTGGTGACAGTGGATTTCCGTTTGTGACAGTTTGCTGAGTTATTACAATTATCTGCAATTTTTTGCCTTTTGCTTTAATGCCAAAGGCCACCTAAATTTCTCATGTCTAAATTGGGACATTTTTTGCTGAGCCATAAACTTTTACATTTAAAAGCATACTCTTAACCAATGAAAGATATGTTTTTACTTTATTACCAAACAAATGGCTCATTCTTTTTGTGTACAAGATTTAGTCTACAGTGCTACCCATCCAGGTTCTGGATTCACTGATCTCTGCACAGGCTCAGACTTCACTGTTACTGTTCTGACATACCGTAATGACAATACTTCAGTGTTACTGCTCTCACATACTGTGATGACATTACTGCAGTGTTTATGCTCTTACATACTATGATGGCAATACTATTGCTTGGGGCTGATTCTTTCCCTGGGCTTAATGAAACACTGAACATTAAATGTGCACTAAGATGGCTCAGGTAACCCTTGAGCAATCTTTTTGCCTTTAATCTTTGCTTTTCAAACTTGTTTTTGTGTTTGTTTGAATTTTATTACCTTTTATTACCTTTGATAATGTTTGCACATTGGTACTAGTTTTTCTTTTGAAAGTAAGACGTCAGTTTTTTAGAGGTGGATTTAATTGTACCTAAAACAGTATATATTGACTTGTACACTGCATTCTTATCATTACAATGTTTTTCTGAAGAAGTTCTTTCTATGAATGAAGAACAAAAGTGCTAAACACAGGTTCTGCTTTTTCTGTCTGGCCTGGTACAAGAAGTTTTTATTGTATTTAGCTTTTTTTTCTTCTTTTTGAAATCGTTTTTTGAGTTTAATACTTGAGTGCTCTTGCTCTTATATACTATGATAACAATACTACAGCTTTACTGCTGTTACACACATGATGGCAATACGTGGGTGCTACTGCTCTTACATACTATAATGATAATTTTATGGTGTTACTGCTCTTACGTACTATGAAGGCAATACTTTTTTTTTAATTTCTCCAAGTCTTTTGGGTTTCTAATACCATGATGGGAATGGACACCATTCCTAAGTCAAAGTACGATTAAAGTTCGTGAAATTAGTATTGTTTCAATCTTTGATGTCAGCCAAAAGTGCTCTTCACAGCACCTGCAATGTCCCCAGTAATGACTCCTTCTGCAATTCGTATGAGATTACATACATTGGTAATATAATATGATTGTAGATTCTTTTTTAATAGACCTGTTGTTCCTACTACTATTGGAACTGTCTGGGTATCTTTCTTCCACATTGTTCTCATTTCTGCCTGCAGATCCTGATATTTTATGACTTTGCGTTTCTCTGTATGTGAGACACTGTAGTCACTGGGTGTGGCAATTTCAGTGATCAATGCTACTTGCCTTCTTTTTGTGGACCATTATATCCAGTTTTCTAGCATCTATCTTTTGAACTGTTGGTAATGGATGATCCCATATGATGTAAATGTCATCATTTTCTATGATGCTTTGTGGCTCATGTTTCCAGTATTTTTCAGCCACTTCAATATGATAATGTTTGCACAATACCCTGTGCAACAATCTTGCCACATTATTATGCCTTTCAGTATGTCACAACCAGCAATGAGTTGTGCGACTCTTTCCAATTCATTTTTACAAAACCTACATTTGTCTGTTTCTCCAACATGTTCAATGGACATCATAAGCCAACGTGTACGCAGCCCACTATCTTGGGCTGCCAATATTAACCTTTCATCTCTTGGTTTGAATCCACCTCTCCTTAACCATTCCTGCATTTTTTCCTGATCAATATAAGGTTCTACCAGGAGTTTTCTATACTTGCAAATATATTTATGCATTGTCCATATTTCCTGCCTTCTCATCTGGTCCTTCACCTTATATTCTTTCTTTTGTTTTTTGGCACATTCATTTGCTGCCTGATTTTTATCTACTTCTGGTTTGATTTCCATTCCTGCTTGACGTCGATATGCTACTGCTAGATTAGGCATAGAAGTCATCTTAGATTTATCCTCCTCATGTTTCAGAACTTTCACTAAATTGGGTCTTGTGAGGTCAACAGATATGTGTGGAGTCCCACGATTGCAGATCTATACATGTAATCAATTTCAAGGAGGCCCATCCCTCCTTCAGAACCGGGAATATATAATCTTGGTATGCACTGAGATTTTATAAACCATTTGGTGAGCATGAAGCATCCTTTTTGTTTTCCTGTCTAATCTAACCAACACGTTTTGGGGGAAGACAATCACTCCAAAATTTTAAGTTAGGACAAGAAGAGCAAACTGGTTTATAGCTTGGATTTTGTTCCTAGACATCAACGCTGTTTTCAGGATTAATATAAGTCTTCTAAAGTATTCCTTACTAAGTTTTATTCACATTTGTCCATGTTTTATTGTTGATCCTTCATCAATTCCCAAATATTTATACACTCCCTCTTACTCAAGTACTTTTATATCACATTCTTGTTCCACACTAATGTTTTCCTGGTGCTGCAGTTTTCCTGCTTTAAAGGTTGCTTTTGCACATTTATCAAGATCAAATGACATTCTTATATATCATCTGAAAAAGTTTTGACAACTTGCAATTGGGCTTTCAGTTCCTCATCTGATGAACTATACAGTTTTAAATCATTGACAAGGAGAAGATGAGAAGTCTTTACCCTTTGTTGTTTTCTAGGAGCCAAATTATAACCATGGCCTAAGCTGTTAAGTAGACAGCTTAATGGGTTAAGGGCAAGGCAGAATAGCAGTGGCGACAGAGAGTCACCCTGGAATACCCCCCCCCTTTGAATTTTTATCCCTGGGATAATAATTTGTCCTTTATCATGGCTTAATTTCAAAGTGGTCTGCCACTGTTTCATAGACACCTAGTCACTGTAATGTCAATCAGTGTAGGGTGTATCTTATACATTTTAAGTACTCTTTTATCCATGAGTGTGGGATTCTATCAAATGCTTTTTTGTAGTCAATCCATGCCATACTTAGATTCTTCCCCTTTTTACAGTTCTCCACTATGACTTTATTTGACAACAACTAATCCTTTGTTCCATATGACTTTCTTTTATTACCTTCTGATTCTACTTCCATCATTGAGTTTTCTTCTAAATGACTATAAACCTTGTCTGCATCAATTCCCATATATAGTTTATACATCGTTGGAAGGCAAGTTATTGGTCTATAATTTTAGGGTAGTTTACAAATTCACTCTTAAGTAGCAGCATTGTTTTTCCTGTTATTAGCCAGGTTGGTGTCTGTTCGGGGTGCACATATAAATAGTTCTTACTCATGGCTAAATCTTCATGCAAAGATGTTAATACTTTTAGCCAAAAATTACGTGCTGGATCTGGGCCTGGGGTTTTCCAATTAGAGGGTTTTCTTAGCTTTGTTTCATTTTCTTTGGCTGTTACTTCATCCCATTTCATATCCTTTTACTTCTTCTATCCATTTAACATGCTTGTTATGTTCCACAAATACCTCTCAAACTTTTAACACAAGAAATCTGGATAAAGCCCGACAAAATGAGGGAACAAAGGCCTAAAAATAGGAACATATTTTAAATTTTGCTCTCATAAGCTTAGAAAGTTGCTAGAGTAAAAGGGTTTGTTTTAACATATATTTTCTGAAGAACTTGAGGAATGAAACTCAAATGCATGTCATTACATAGTGACTTCAATCCTCAGATCATTCCAATGATTTGCCAGAAAAATCACAAATTTTATGAGGAACAGACCAAAAATATGAGCCACAAATCTGGACATTCTGTGAAAATAGGAACAGTTGAGAGGTATGATTCCACGGGAATCTTCATAGATACTTCTCCAAAATGTATCTCTTTCTTCTTTTTTTTTTGGCAGTCTTTCAATTCCTTTTACCTTATTTCCCAATTCTCTATAAAACATTTTTGGGGCATCAATAAATTGCTTATGTTGTACTTGTCCTTTACATTTTTCTGCACATCTTCTAAGTTTTTTCACCTGTGCTGAGATTTTTAGTTTATTTGTGACAGTCATGATAGATCCTGATCTGTTCTAATACTGTGCATTGCTTTTATCACAACTATCTTTCTTAGTATTTTTGTTGAACTCTTCCCTCTTCTATATTCCTCTAACAGTGGCACTTCTTATCTTAATTGCTTTATATTTTCTTAATTGCTTTATATTTTTCACTATTCGATACTTCCATGATGGTATTTGATTTCTCCCCTTCCTTTCCCTCACTACCCTGTGTTCTTGTGGTAGAACTTTATCAGTTATTAATTTAGCTGCACAGTAATATATCCTGTTTACTTCTGTTATATCAAATGGATCTCTATGGACAGTCCTAATTACTGTGTTCATTTGTTTTATCAGACTTCTGACTTTTTGAATTTTATTGACCTTCTGCAGTCAGTTTCTTTCATTGATCTTAATATGTCTATCTATAACTATTAAATCAAGCAACTCTTCTCTTTGCTCATTTTCTTCTAGGCTGAGGGCACATTTTTTTGTTTTCCATTAACTGTGGGCATTCTATAGAAAGTTCTATAGCATCTTCCTGTGGCACATTCTCTTCAATTTCATCCCGTGTCATCTGTTGCTCTGTCATATGGGAGCTCACTGGTCTATCACTCCTGAACACTGTTTCAGAGTTTCCACAGTTTCCTGTTCCTTCCCTTGCTGTCCAGCTTCAAGTGAACATTTATACTGGTTTCCTGTGAAAGGTTCCAAAATATCTTCATAAGGCACCTGACCAATTGCTTTCCATTCCACTGGTTTTCCCCTTAATTTTGATATCCATGCTCAATCCTGTTGTGGCGCTTTATGAATTTGATTTTCTGCACTGAGTCCTTCACTTCTCAGGTACTCCATAACCTCAGCTTCTATTTCTTTAACTTCTTCATTACTAATCTCCTTTTCTACTTTTCCTCTTAGTCTTCTTATTTTTTGTATTGTAAAGTTTTTCATGTCTGGAGTCCTTTGCCTGAATTTCTCTTCAGATATCTTTGGTGCTGCTCTTTTTGTTTTTGGTTAGTTTTGCTTTCTCCTTTGCATAAATATTACACCTTATTACATCTCTTTTTCTTTCCCTTATCCATATTTCTTCTTCAGATGTCTCAAGATCTTCTTGCTTTTCCTTACTTTGAGGACTCACTCCACCATGCTGTGATGTAAACTGTGTTAGACCTTCTACACCAAAGCCTTCTCTTCACAGGCACTCCATAACTTCAACTTCTGTTTTTTAACTTCTGCTTTACTGATCTTCTTTTCTACATTCCCTCTTTGTGATATCATTTTTTATTGTGAAATTTTCCTTGTCTGAATGCCTTTGCCTTCAGTGTTGCTGCTGTAATGTATTGCGATAACACTAACACTTACACTCATTTTTGAATGCTGCCGCATGAATGGATTGTAATGCTACCTGCAAGAGCTTCATTATTCAGTTCTGTCCCTGCAAACTCTGGCTTGCTGCTTTCCCTAATGGATTTGATTTTCCTTGCTGCATCTACACTTCATGGTTCTACCAGTTCCTAAGTGACTCACCGAACAATAAACTTTTGCATCAAAAAGCATACTTTCAACCAACACAAGGCATGTTTTCACTTTATTGATAAGCAAATGTTCAATTTTATTGTGATAATTCAGCTACTTGTGTTGTTTTATGCTGTGATAAGATGTTTCCCATATATTATGTCAGTTTTATGCAATATTTACCAATATTTAGCAGAAGTTAAAATAACTTTTTTATTCGTGAATATCAGCATATTTGCTATTTTTTATGATTTTGTTCACAGGACACAAGGGCTCAAACCAGGACTGTACTGTGAGAAGAAGGGGTGGCAACTTTATTATTGCCCTTTCCTCAGATACTGATGGCATAGATTCCTGCATTTGGCTCAACCTTCAGTAGTTCTACCTCCATGGCATAGAGAGATACAACCCTGCCAGTGAGACACATGACAAAGATTTGATGGACAACCAGGCACAAAAGATGCAATACAGAAACTGATGAGAAACAGTGTCAAATGCCAGTTAATCTCTTTAATAGGGTAGTTAACAAAATCCTGCTGGAAGAGCACCCTCTGTGGGAATGTTTGTAAGTGATCTGTTATGGAAAGGGAGTCAGAAATGCATACAACTACAAGGAGTGCTTCTATTCAAGTCAAGCATCACGGGTTTGTAGAAGCATTGACTCATCTTGGGCATGACATAGATGATACTGCAACACAGTTAATGACTGCAAAAAACAAAATGCAAAATATTTATTAACACCACCAAGAGACCTAACTGTATTGATTTCTGCATGAATGCTGCATAAAAGCCATGGCTATCAATCATTAATACAGATATTCGTAACAAACTTTGAAATGATCAGTACTACATATTAAAGCTTAACTGGTAAAACAGGATGGCATGATTCAGAGTGGTGCTAATGGATATGATGCTGGGATGTAACAAAAGTAAAAAATAAAACTGGAGTGAGATGGAAATGCACTGGAAGAGGAGGTAGCTAATGAGGTCAACAGAGGTATTACAAAGGAATTTAAAACCCTGGCCACAACACCCATTCAGCAACTCCTACCTCATGTTTGCAATCACTCAATGACAGCTTGTTAAATTTCAAATATTTTAAAGGACAGTTTAGACAATTTACAAACTGTCATTAATCAATTGCCATTGAAATAATTTATAGACAGCTTGAACATTTTCTGTTTTTTTTAATAGCAGATTAAGTCTTACTTTTTATTTATTTTTAGATGACTGGTGCACACCACATGCCAGCGCCCTGAACACAAGTTCATAGTTCATGGGTTTGTACTAGACTGTTGATCACATAAATCATTTGTAATGTAGCCACTAAAATCCAACTTATTACTGTCCATTATAATGAGTATATTTCATTAATTATGTCTTCTTTCAATGAGGAGTAGGGGGCCAGATATCATTTCCCATTCACTCATCTAGGTTCAAATAGTTATTTGCTTAATATAAAGAGGAAGTCTGTCTAGAAAATTCTTTGAGAGAGGTATCTAGCCTGCCAACAGATTTAATTTAAGTCTGGTTTAGGGCTAGTTCCTTCAAGTGAGTGTTTATGGTGCTACTAGTTTTGTGAATGTCTAGGTCACATAGGACTAGATCAGTTCAGGCTTTATAGCAAGACATAGATAGCCCCCTTAAAATCCTGTATGGAGCTTTAAGCCATGGTTCTACCACAAATTGTTTGTATGTATTAGGTCATGTAAGGAAATCCTTGAGTACATTAGAGTTGGTGATAGTTTCAAATTTGAAATCATCTGGAAATTCATTCAGCCATAGACCTATGACATCAGCTTTGACATCAGAGAAGTAAATATTGTACAGAAACAGTCTTAGAAGAATCCCTAGTGGACCCCACAAGTAATGAGCTTTTTGGATGACAGCATGTCCCTTACATTGATAGATTGGATTTTGTTAATATCCAGCAGGTTACATAAAAAGTTTGCATTTAGTTTAATTAGTTTATTGATAATATCAGAATGTGGGGTGGTGTCAAAGGTCTTCATCATGTTCTGATAAGCAGTGTGTACCACTTTGCCTTCATCCAGTGCCTAGGTGATTTTTTAAAGTTAGGATGCAGGATCTATCTTTTACAAACCCAAACTGGTTTCAGTGTCATTGTTTAACTTCCACAATAATGTGGTCTATTTTCTTGCATATAAGGCTGATTAGACTTGTTGGTCTGTTGCTGTCAGAGTCAGTGATTGGTCCACCCTTGTGGATGATTATAGCTGTTCTCTACAGCTCTGGAAATAATGCAGTTGAGAGCATAAGGCTGAATATAGTGAGTCCACAAGACTGTATTTGATGCAGAGAAGGAAGAAACCAGGCACATTATCCTGACCCATGGAACTTATATCCTTGGCCTTTGAGAGTGTCTTCAACACATCCTCTGAGAGGATCCAGGGAGGGAGCAAACATGACTGTATGTGGGTGGGGGGCAGAAGGAGAGAGACAGTGGGTAAACCTTGAACTAAATTTATATGTTAATATGTTGGCTATGCCCTCAGTGTCTGAGTACCTCTTATTGTTATGCATCAGTTTTGTGCAGTGTTGGGTATTCTTTCTAAGCTTTGTACATAATTTAATGCTTAAACAAAATTTTACAGTTTTCTTTTCATTGTTCCTCATTCATTTCTATCATCTCTTCTTAAAAAGTCTTTACATCTGTCTCTGCCAGCCCATTATATAAAGCACAAAAAGTAGAGTGCGTTGCATAATGAATTTCCTTTCACTTCATAACTATTGAAATGAGTACTTTTTTCAGGATTGTCATACATACATACAGAAATGTTGTGTCAGTTTCTCAGTTGTTGCTTGATAAGTAGAAGATTTTGCAAAATGCACAACCATTCACCTTGAATAAGTATATATCAAGTTTAAAAAAATAAATATTTTTCCAACAAATGGCCAATATAGTCTTCACATAGTTTGTACTATGTCTTTTTAGGTCATTCTCATGGTTGTTAAGGTACATTACCTGCTAGTCATTGCTTATCGTTGAATCATTTGCCACATCCTTGTCCATGCCATCTCACTTTATATATGATCTGGACAAGCCTTTATTCTGTAGAAACCTTGGTTAGCTTGATGCTATAATGACCTAGCAAAGGAACTATGACTCTAAATTATTTAAATACAGCTTTAATATTTAAAGATACTCTTTTGGAAAAGTATGGCATAAACCTTGTCTACGTCATTAAAAGCATATCCTCTAATGCACACACAAAAAAATTGTAAAATGTTACATTTGGCTGTCTGTCATTCAATTTGCTAAACACTTACTTGTGCATAGACATCTAACATTAAGAAATGAAATGCGGTACCCAGATCTGCAATTGTTTCTGAAATGAGTAACTTACTGAGTGCTTCCTGGTCTATAGATACTCATATTTGCATGCTCTCTGTAAAGTGCCCAGTGTTCTACTTTTGGTATAGACATTTATGAAACATTTAATCAGTGAGTTGTGTAATGACCATCCCTGGACCAGTAATCAAGGAGCCTCAATCTTCACCAGTAGTACCAGTGGGGGACTTACACTGGGAGGATGACAAGTACAGACACATTATTTCCAGATGCAGCTCTCTACATCAAGTGCAATCTCTCTTAAGAGCACACAGAGACCACAGTCAGTCTAGGGCTGGTTTCTCCTTCTGTCTCTAGCTGCCATAAAGTAATTTAATTTCAGCTATTTTTCTGAAGTTAACCTCCTGTATTCTAGTTTCCACTGTTAAAATATATACATTTGAACAGTTACAATAGTGTATGTATATTTCTGTTTTCTTCCAGCAGTGCACACTGTGGATATATCTTTAAGCTCAGTACTTTAGAAAATACCTTTTCAACACACACCACCAGTTTGATATACACATGACATTTATTTCTAATACATTTGTAACACAAGCATCTTATGCAGATCATGTTGATATTCACAAATGACATATTATTATTTATAAAATTTCATATAGCTCTCCTGGCAGTATTCCCTTTGTCACAAGTTGTAATCTGTTTATGCGGAAAAATCTAAACAGGCAAATATTTATGAAATCTTTGGATTTTAAAACATAATGCTAAATTGAACTTGTCATTTGTGAATACTTTTTCTCAACTAACATCAGCATATTATGTGTAGAACCAAGTGTTCTGTCATTAGAATCAGACATTGAAAGCATTGCTCCAGAGCCATAAGGTGAAACAATGCAGATGAGGTGCCACTATCTATTAGCTGAATAATAAGCATGAAAATCGGCAAACTGTAACAAAGATTTTGATATTTGAAATGCTATTACTTGTTCTTTTGCCCAAGTCCATAGTACATTTTAATGTAATAAATGATGTAAAGAGATTAACAAGGTTATCAAGTATTGTAACAGCATTTTATAATAATTAAATAAACCTGAATGTCCTTTGAAACAGTAACATTTAGTGGGATATGGAGCTTCCTCAATGTTTTTACTTAGTGTCTCTATGATGTAAAATGACCAAAGTCATAAAACAATCACAAAAAAGTCTTTATCAGTTATAGATGTAGATTGACCCTAAAGTAACTCAGTGGAAGGGAGACATAGGAGACTCTGTCTTCGTATGAGAGAGCGAAAAAGAAAGAAAGCTGAAAGAAACTTGAGAAATTAGAAAAGATGGACATTATTGAAAAGTTGCCTTGTCCAGTACATAGGATATCTCCCATAACTTCTACACTAAAATCCAAGGACCTTGGATAACTGAGAAAACAGAGCAATGTAAAATGAAATACACCTTGTATCTATTGAAGAGGCTAAAACATTGAAATGAGTGGAAAAGCAAGGGGCATTTCACAAACTCAATTGTGATTTGTTTGCAAACAACTTGAACTGCACTCTGTAAGCAGATATTTCTACATTCTATATAGACGTAGGCATGATAATATAAAAGACTGACATTTGATGTTAGTGGTCAGTATAAGTAGCTTTTCCAACATGCAATATTATCCCTTCTCTGGAACAGACTTCTTATCCATGTGAAGCAAAGCTCAACCATAACCCTATTCAAACATAACATAGGCCAATGGATGGGAAATCAGAAATTTACCCCAGGTTTGGCACATATGTCCTTAATGGACAGGGGTAAATTGTGAACACTTGATTGTACCTGTAAAGTTCCTTTGGTTACTGACATGTCATCAATATTTTGTACAATTTGGGGTAATTATGGTTAGGTTTAAATGTCTCTTAGCCTAATATCCTAGTAACCACCTTTGAAATAATGAACAGATATAAAGCAATGTTTCTTAAAATAAATCTAGATGAAGCAAGCTCCTAACTGTGTACTTTTAATAAACTATTGCAAAAGTACAAATTCATCAGACTTCTGATTAATATTTCATCAACACCACAGGTTCTCCAAACAGTGTCTGTATGAATAATTGAAGACTTGAAAAGTGTTGCAGATGATATGTTAATTTGGGATTTAATATGAAAAGAACTTGATAATTGACTAATACAGCTGAGAAATAGGTTATAATAGTGTAATTTCAATCTAAATCGGAACAAATAAATCTAAAATCACTGGGTCATATTCAAAGATTAGGGGGTCTAAAATCTGGTCTAAAAGTCAGAGCACTTGTGTATGTGCCAAGACCAAAAGACAAACAGGCATTAAATCTGTTTCTAGAATGCCATATTTTACAAACTTTGTACCAAATGTTTGAGATAACCATTCGCCAAACAAAGCTGTTACAACAAGACATAGTACATGGGAATGCAGCTGTAAATGGTATAAGACTTTATGAAATTTTGTAAAATAGATGCCTGCCAGAAATGTATGGAAACTGTGGATCTTACAAGAAATAGATCAGGAAGCTATGGGTCAAGAGCTTTTGCATAAAAGTCATATGCTTAGAAAGGAACGATTTACAATAATGTGTACATGTGATATATTCCATGAAAGAAAGTTCAAGGTGAAATTGATCACAAACCTTTAAACATATTCAGTGTGTTTTTCTACAAGACAGATCTGAAATTACGGAGGATATAGCTTAATCTACAGAGATGTTATTTCAAACTGGAAAAAAGACAAGACAAGGACTGCACATAGCAAATATGTTGAGTAGAGCATATTTACCAGAGAATCCAGAGATTTTTTGCATAATACAACAGTTATCTGATAAGAAAATCAAATGTAAAAAAAATTCAAAAGTGCGCTAATACTGACATAGAAATGCAGATACTAAAACATGTTAAAATGAAGTGATGCCCTGAGCAAAGATCATAGGAAAAGAAATCTATTTTATTTTCCTTTTAATAAAGAAATAAGTTAGATTGAATACCGAATCTCAAATCTCACAGAATAATGGTACCCTATCATCTGAGAGATTATCAGATGCTTGAAAATACATGTGAATCATATACTGAAAAAGATATTTACTGGAATGAGTGACTCAATAAATGATAAGAATAAAACCATGTTACTTAAATCAGTTAGTCAAATGTTTTCAAGTTTATACTGGAAAGTTTTTATGCAGAAATATATCCATGAAATGTTTGTTACTTCTCTAAATTTTGTAAAATTACTTCTTCAGTTTGTTGGAGATGTAATAAAGATGTAAAAGCTTATTGGACACACATTTTTATGGATTCTGAAAAATTAAATGCATATTGGGAAGAGATAAATATGTTTTTAAGAGGTTATGGTCTGATAATTGTTCTTTAACTAAATCAATAATACTAATGAATGTTCCATGTCCTTTATCTGTAAAAAACAACACAATAGGTTTTTGAGTCTTTTGGCAGTTGCTAGAAAAGTTATTACAAAAATTGGAAATCAAACTCAGTTCCTACCTTCAAAGAATTTTTAAATGTAACAACACTATGTAAAACTGAAAAATAAGTGATCAGAATAAGATCTATAAATCATACTAAGACTTTTAGTGGTTGAGATAGCCTTGAAATGTTGCTACTGAAATACCAAGACTCTTAATGTGTTAATTGTATAAGATTACCTTGATGATTCAATGTATTCCTAACACTGTATAACAGTTTGTGATATTAAAATTCTTCCTGTGTATATACTGTAAATATATTAAATTAATAAAAACTTTCTTAAAAAATAATATTCTCTGACACACACAAACATGCAAAGCTACAGTCACCAGTATGGAATACCAAAATCCACATCCATAGTTTCTGTCTATGTATTTGTCACTGGCAAGCCTGCTCTTGCTGATGGCCAGCAGCCAACCAGACACAAATCCCATCCCCCACCAGATAACTGACCTAGCATTGGCATTCCTCCCTCCAATAACTGAGTCTTTCAGCACCCAAGTCACTAGTGGAAGTCACATCTTCAGGGATGTTGCAAAGGATTTACCTTTCAAAGCCACAAAGCTGGTATTTTGTTTGCAGTCATTATCTAATTCAAAATTTCAGACTGCTCATCATTTGGCTGTTGTCAAACTGTCCTTCATCCTACTCTTTGTATTGGTATAATTTATGCCACTATTACTGCAGCTTTCCTTTGCTGTTTTCTTGTAGTGATATGCACCTTTAAGTTATCAGAAATAATACCTTGGAGAGATTTTCCACTTTGGTAAATATACGGGTGCCTGCCATGACTGTAATTTTAATCTACAAAATGTCAAGATTGCAATGTGGAATATAAAAATGCACAACAAATCTGAGGTTGCAGTTTCTCAGCATATTCCCACTACTGTGAGGTACAATAAACTCAGGGTTAATATAGGTATTTATGAGGATTGTATGGGGTGCAATCTCTCCATTGCAGGATGAAGGGAATCAGTCTCCCTCTGTAAAAACAAGTTTTGAAATGTATTGTTTGTTAGGTGAAATCCCTTTTTTTGTATCATGGATTTCTGGCTCTTCTGATAGAGAACTATCTCCCCAACCATCAGTGGTAACCTTTCCCTGATTGGTTGTTCCCAAAGTGCATCATGTTTTTTTGTATCATGGATTGCTGTTCTGGCTCTTGTGATCGTGAAATATCCCCAACCCTCAGTTCTACCCTTTCCCTGAATGGTTGTTCCCAAAGTGCATCATGTCACAATTTTCTGCATCAGATCTATGCTAATACACATAGGTAACTATTCTTCTGCCTTTGGCTCTCCATCCTGAAATTATAGTCTGCTGCAGATCTTTATGTTGTCTTCAAAGATAATTTATTTTTAATTTTAGATCCTCTTTGATGTCACTTATAGATGGTCCAGATGACATACCTGTGGAAGCATGGAGGTGTTTAGGTGAAATGGCAGTGGAGTTTCTAACCAGATTGTTTAATGAAATCTTGGAAAGTGAGAGGATGCCTGAGGAATGGAGAAAAAGTGTTTTGGTACCGATTTTTAAGAATAAGGGTGATGTGTAGAGCTGTAGTAACTACAAAGGGATTAAATCGATCAGTCACAGCATTTAGTTATGGGAAAGAGCAGTGGAAGCTAGGTTAAGAAGGGATGTGATGATTAGTGATCAGCAGTATGGTTTCATGCTGGGAAAGAGCACTACAGATGTGATGTTTGCTCTGACAGTGTTGATGGAGAAGTACAGAGAAGGTCAGAAGGAGTTGCATTGTATTTTTGTAGACTTAGAGAAAGGGTATAATAGGGTGCCTAGAGAGGAGTTGTGGTATTGTATGAGGAAGTTGGGAGTATCAGAGAAGTATGTAAGAGTGGTACAGGATATGTATGAGGGTAGTGTGACAGTGGTGAGGTCTGCAGTGAGAGTGACGGATGCATTTAAGGTGGAGGTGGGATTACATCAAGGATCAGCGCTGAGCCCTTTCTTGTTTGCAATGGTGATGGACAGGTTGACAGATGAGATCAGACAGGAGTCCCCATGGACTATGATGTTTGCAGATGACATTGTGATCTGTAGTGAGAGTAGGGAACAGGTGGAGGAGACCCTGGAGAGATGGAGATATGCTCTAGAGAGAAGAGGAATGAAGGTCAGCAGGACTAAGACAGAATATATGTGTGTGAATGAGAGGGAGGATAGAGGATAGAGGAATGGTGAGGATGCAAGGAGTAGAGGTGGCGAAGGTGGATGAGTTTAAATACTTGGGATCAATAGTTCAGAGTAATGGTGAGTGTGGAAGAGAGGTGAAGAAGAGAGTACAGGCAGAATGGATTGGGTGGAGAAGAGTGTCAGGAGTGATTTGTGACATATGAGTACCAGTAAGAGTGAAAGGGAAGGTCTGCAAGAGGGTAGTGAGACCAGCTATGTTATATGGGTTGGAGACAGTGGCACTGACAAAAAGGCAGGAGTCAGAGCAGGATGTGGCAGAGTTAATGATGTTAAGATTTGCACTGGGTGTGATGAGGGTGGACAGAATTAGGAATAAGTATAATAGAGAGTCAGCCCAGGTTGGAAGGTTTGGAGACAAAGCCAGAGAGGTACGATTACATTGGTTTGGACATGTGCTGAGGATGGATGAGGAGTATATTGGGAAAAAGATGCTAAGGATAAAGCTACCAGGTAACAGGAAAAGAGGAAGGCCTAAGATAAGGTTTATAGATGTGGTGAGAGAGGACATGCAGGTGGTTTGTATGACAGAGCAAGATGCAGAGGCAGGAAGAAATGAAAACAGATGATCCACTGTGGCGACCCCTAAAAGGAACAGCCAAAAGAAGATTATGATGATTTGATGCCAACTATAGAAGTATTAAAAGGACCAATCCATCCACTAAGCCTGTGAAACTTCCATTGATTAAGCTTAACAACAGGTCAGAGTGCTGATAAATATCTGATACACCAATGTGATGAACTGTGTGATATCACTGACAAGGAGCAAAACAATGTTGTGTGTTCATGAACTGTTGTTATAACAAATGTAAGAGGACAGCAGGATTGAACTGGTAAAGATTAAGTTGTTGCACTATGGTGTAGAGACAGAATGGAAACATATCAGGAATATCTTGGATATCATCCGCTTTCATGGAACAGACATCTCCATTCCTGCATTATATGTCAGCAGTCATGACGCACACCTAATATTATGGAACTGTATTGCCTTTGAATGGAAATATACATACATGTTTGAACACAGTAACCAAAGACACACTTTCACTGAAATGAAATGACTGCAACAATGCATTTATTAGTATGAAATGCCAATTAAAGCTGGCATTAATCATGACTGACTGAGTGATGTCAATCAGAATTTCTAGTTGAGTGCAAAGCTGGGAAATGGAATGGAGCAAATCAGGGCAATACAATGACCGACTTAACAAGTAAATAAAAACAGCCTCTAAAAATCATGAGACTCAGGTCAATACAATGACCGACTTAACAAGTAAATAAAAACAGCCTCTAAAAATCATGAGACTCAGGTCAATACAATGACCAACTTAACAAGTAAATAAAAACAGCCTCTAAAAATCATGAGACTCAGGTCAATACAATGACCAACTTAACAAGTAAATAAAAACAGCCTCTAAAAATCATGAGACTCAGGTCAATACAATGACCAACTTAACAAGTAAATAAAAACAGCCTCTAAAAATCATGAGGCTCAGGTCAATACAATGACCAACTTAACAAGTAAATAAAAACAGCCTCTAAAAATCATGAGGCTCAGGTCAATACAATGACCGACTTAACAAGTAAATAAAAACAGCCTCTGAAAATCATGAGACTCAGGTAAATACAATGACCAACTTAACAAGTAAATAAAAACAGCCTCTAAAAATCATGAGACTCAGGTCAATACAATGACCAACTTAACAAGTAAATAAAAACAGCCTCTGAAAATCATGAGACTCAACTCATCTGAAAACTGATGTAACATAAATAACTTAACTTTTTTCAAAACTAAACAATCATCCCCAGGTTATAGGCCTTTGCCCCACATCCACTATTACCAAGTAAAGGTTGTGACCCAGAACCTTAAGTATTGGCCAGAGCCTTTTCATAGTTTTAATTGGAATTTGTTTTTGCTGCACAGCAATAGGTAGATATCCAGTAATGTTTTTGATTGTTCAACTGCTACTGCATTGGCAGCATTTGATTGCGATTAAACAAGCAATAATGCCTGACAGGGTGTGTGTTAATATGTATTTAATGCCCGTCCAGGGGTGCTATGAGGCCTAACGCTGCAGGTGGAGGGCCTCTACACCCCCAGAAGGTCATTAATTACACATTAACACACACCCTGGAGGGCATGATTGTGCTTAGAGAATGGGCTCTGTAAAATTGTTGTGTTTTACTTGCTTATTTTTTTTTAAGTAATATATTTTTTTAATATATTTTTTAATGTAAAATAGTTCCTCCGCTTAATGTTTCACACTTGCTGTAATTTAAGTTAATGGTTCTGGGAGGAAGCATTTTACATCAAATATACATAAAAAATAATATAGTGTTTAAAAAATAATAACCAAGTAAAACACAACAATTGTACATAGAGCCCATTCTCTCTCCCATACACACAAACACAGTCTCCTCTGCTTTCATAGACACACTCACTCACACAAGATCGCTCTTACTCTCTCTCGATCTTTCTCACACACACAGTCTCCTCTACTTTCATACACACATTCAGTTACACAAGATCATTTTCACTTTCTCTCTCACTCACACACACACACACACACACACACACACACACACACACACACACACACACACACACACACACACACACATTTTCTGCTTGCTAAACAGCAGATCTGCTGCTTAGCGAGTGTAAAACAATGGCCGACTTTTTTTTTTTTTTTTTTTTGCAGTCCGAGCTCCACGGCAGCTTGATATGCCGCCATGAAGCAGCAGACGCAATTGTCAGCGGGCATTACTTGTACATTAATACCCTGCTTGAAAACATTTGTTCTCCAATTATGGTGTTGATGTACAGTTTCCCATTCTCTAATTAATTTTATTTGCCAGTCTTTATAGTTAACATTGGTTTTACTTCTGACCATTTTCAACTTATAATGAAGCTTCTATTTTGATCAGTTTACAGCTAGTAGTTATCAGGTGTCTGTTCACAGATAACAATTTGAACTAAACAGGTAGTTTTACTCTCTTATGTGACAAACTTTGATTTCTATTTCCATTTATTCAATTTATGTCAGTAGTGTTTTAGCACTGGTTATGTTCATGGTTCACCTTTTCATTACTATAAGTCTTATTCAGTTTCTCTGTTGCTGTGTTTCACTTTCTTATGTGTTAGTTCAACCCAATATGTATTATATTCTGTTTAATATATTTCTGTCATTTGGTATTTTTTGTCTTTTCCCTTCAAGTGTAATTATATATGTATTCATTTTTTCTACATATTTATTGCCTTAGTTGTAGCATTGTTAGTAATCAGCACATTAATGAAAATGAAGTTGGCAAAATTACCTCTGACATGATCATGATATAATGAAAATAACCTTTGTTTCAGTTTTGGGGAGCACTGTCCATTTAAAATGTAATGCTTTGCTGATTTTAGGCTGATGGATCCCTTATTAGCTAAGATTTCACTGGAACAGTCCCGCTACCAGCAGCATCAATTTAAATAATATGCATAAATATTTACTATGTATATATATATATATATATATATATATATATATATATATATATATATACTGCATGTGCGTGTGTGTGTGTGTATATATATATATATATATATATATATATATATATATATATATATATATATATATATATATATATATATATATCTATATGGGAGCTCTACAGAATCCTGAAAGCCCAAATTCCTGAAAGCACACAGGATACCAACAATTACTATATTCCAGCACAAGTACATACAGAAACATATTACCCTTCAACTATATGCAGGGGACAAGCCCCCCTGCACCCCCACACCCCCTGCTACTTAAATATATCAACTCTGAGATTGCACTTAGTGTACTGAAGTCCAATCTCGGAGTTGTTATATTTAAGTAGCAGGGGGTGTGGGGGGCACAGCCCCCTACATGGGGGTGCAGGGTGGCTTGCCCCCCTGCATATAGTTGAAGGGTAATATGTTTCTGTATATACTTGTGCTGGAATATAGTAAGTGTTGGTATCCTGTATGTTTTCAGGATTTTGGTCTCAGAATTTTGGTCTTCAGGATTTTGGGCTTTCAGGATTCTGTAGCACTCTCTCTCTCTCTCTCTATATATATATATATATATATATATATATATATATATATATATATATATATATATATATATATATATATATATATACACACATACACACACACACACACACACACACACACACACACACACACACACACACACACACACACACACACACACACACACAATAGAGAAATACATACAAAGATTTATATATTGCAGTTATACCATGCTGTAAAATACTAGAAAAATGATATATTCTTTACACAGTCCAGCCTCTTTCCAATATGAAATTTTTCTTGGTAAAATATTGCTAGAGTCAATCCAGATATCCTCCCTAAAGACTCTTGTCTACTAAACTGTTTTCCTTCTAGTCTAACGCTTCCACCATGTACCCACTTATCCCATGCAAATTTTCATAGGTAAGTATTAGGCTACCTGCCCTTGAAGGTAATTTTAATAATAGACAATTTCCCTTTTAAAGGTGAGAATCAAACCCTACACTTTGTGTCAGTGATATAAACACCTTAGCCATTATACCATCCCTCAACCCCAATTTTATTTCTGTCTTAGGGCACTTGAAACACAATCAGTACTTTGACAGAGATTTAAACTCGGAAACCTTGCTTTCCAAGACCAGCAATCTACTGCATGAGCTATAAGGCCACAAAAATTGATAATCAACTCTGACCTTCTGTTTATGAGGTAAATACCTTAATACACCAATATCCAACCCCTTAAAGCATATTATTGTGGAGATGCTGAGGACTGAACCTTGGACCTCTCACATTGACAGCATGCACTCTGCTACTGAGCTACATCCCTAACCTTTGCATGAGGTTTCACCTTTCTCGTTACTCTATCATGCCAGAATTCCTCTCAGATTTACTAGATTGTTAATGTCTACTGCTGATTCAATCCTGATTCTCACCTACTAAATAGTTCTAATTACACCTCATATCCCTAGAAATCTTTCTATTGATACTGAACTTACTTTGTAGCTAACATTTGTCACCTCTCGTCCCCCACACATATACTTTACTCTTCACTTTGTAGTAATACTCAATATTTATCAGACCTTCTCTTCAAAAAGTTCATCATTTGTCTGTTTTAAGAACCAGCGAGCATACAATGGAAATCAAATACATTGCTCATCATTACAGAACAAATAAGCAGGAATGAAAATCATATTTATATGCAGAATTACTTTATACTGCTTAGGCAATGAAAATAACTCATACAGTTCAACCAGTATATTCTTTCTATGTCTATGCATAAGAAATATAGCATTCTTATAAAACATTCTTCTCTCTTATATAGGAAGTGATAATAAAAAAGTAATCTATGCCTCCAGGAACTCAGTCCCTCTGCTTAACTTAAGTATTCTGCTACAGCCTCATTTTAAATGTCCAGCAAATTCTTCAGTGAATTCATTTCTGATTATTTTCATACTGAACTCGTGTCTTGGCAGCTTACTGCTGCATGATAGGACCATCATCTTTTAACTAGGGGAACCTAGGCCCATAATTTAATCCCTATTTCCCCAACACACACACACACACACACACACACACACACACACACACACACACACACACACACACACACACACACACACACACACACAGTCCTTTTAAGCTAGTTAAAAGCAGGCATATAAAGAAATAAATGCCATCTGTTGGCAGTGTTTAAAGCTCCAAGCTGTAGTTTCTACATTACAGGGTTTGATTTCCTGTGTTCTGGATTGCCTGTTGTGTGATCTTGAGCAAGTCATTTAATCTGCTTGTACCTGAAAAGGGACTGATTGTCCAGTGGCCCTACCTGGTTAACAAAAAGGCATCACTACTACTATTATTATTATTATTATTATTATTATTATTAGTATTACTACTATTATTATTATTATTATTATTATTATCACTTCTGTGCCTCAGGATCCAGTGTTAATGTATCAGATTGACTTGCATTGCATTTTATGGCTTGCAGGGAATTACTCTAAATTCCAAGTCACACTACTTGTTTCTGTTATTTTTGCCTAGAGATAGCCATGTTTATTCATGTAGCATGACCTTTATGATCTACAGCGTTGTGAATACACTGTAAGTATGATAGATTTAAAGATGAAAGACACTTCTATGGCACATTAACCAAAAAGGCTTCTAGGTACAAGTGGGTATTTCATACATTTTTTCCACCCTGCACTGCTTTAATTACTGTGCTGTGACTATGATGTACTAATAATTTAAAGTTTAATCTATTAGTACTAAGTTATGTCAGATTAATTTCAGTTTACTATAACAGAGGAATAATTATATAATATTCCTCAAAAGTACACTCTGTACCTGCTGGCAGTATTTATCATGTCTGATATGAAAAATAATGTTATTCTGCAAGACCCTATCAGCTTTTTTTTCTATGAAAAGCCATGGCTAATAATAAAGAGATAATTTGATGCCTGGAGAGTAGCAAACTCTGCTTAATTAAGTAACAGCTGGTGACATGAAAATAGAATGCAATATGAAGCTTAGCTTCCTTAATGACAGCATGAACTCTACCCACAATATATATATATATATATATATATATATATATATATATATATATATTTTTTTTTTTTTTTATGTAATTATTTTTAACATTACAGAGAGACCTTCCAAGATATTTTCATAACAGCAGTTTTGCTTTAAATGAGGACTATATCTCAAAGAGCTCTAGATAAACAAACCATAAAAAAGTAATTTAACAAATTCACAATATCATTTTCAACTATCTAATATGCGTGTATGTTTGCCTATACTCAGTGGTAAATGTATGTAGAAACATGAGCAATCTAAGTGTATATGCAAGCTGATTGCAAATGAGGAAAGCAATCTCATTGCTTGGCAGCTACACACAGTCACTCCATAACATGTTTTAATCTCCTCACTTTGAGCAAAGAATATTTTTATCTAGAAATATAAAGGTACAGTAAACATGCACCTCATCTGCAGAGCCACAGATTTTGAAACTGAAGGTTATAAAATAGCCAAATGAGAATGGAAATCATCTTTAAGTGTCAAATTAAATTCTAAAGAGGAAACTAGCAAAATCTAAGTGACAAGTTCAGCTATATACATCATTTGTCTTATAATGAATACAGTTAATAATGCCTAAGCTGGAATGAAAGGAAATCTAACTGAAAAATACACATTCTGGGATTCAAAGTAATATTACCACCAGTGAAACAGCAGAATTTGGAAATTCAGAGATATGATAAAGCCACACTAAGCAGAATCCCATCAATGGCTCATTATCATGTATCTGAATGGAATACTAGCACATTTAAAGCTACATGGGCTAATGCTCCCCTATCAGTGCATGTAAAGCAGTTCAGTTGCGCAGGCAAGTACTAACTAACACACACACACACACACACACACACACACACACACACACACACACACACACACACACATGCACACACATACACATGCTCACACACTTATGGCTTTGCACTGTATATCTGCTGTTGCACTAACAACTCCACTCTTTCCACAGAACAGAATAGATATACTCTATATTTTTCATTACTTTCATTGTTGCAGTGCTGCAGTACAGATATTTATTGAATCACTCGACTGTTTTGTTCTGATGCCTGTGAAATTTCCACAGAAGAGCATATGTAATGTGGATTAGTCATGCCTCCAGACTGCAACAGCTGCATTTGACTTTCAGCAGCAAATCTGCTGCCATTCTACAGGCAGGAACCTTTATGCCATTGTAGTCAAACAAAATAAAGGACCCACCTTGGTGAAGTGAACTGGGAAGGAGGTATGTGAACTGCAAAGGGTATCACTCCATCAACTGCTAGTTGATCTGTAATGCATGGGGGGTATATCAATCATGCACTATAAACAAACCAGAAATAATACAGGACATGTGGCTGGGCAGAAGAAGACACCCTTTTACTGTCTGGTTTCATCCTGTGGTACCCTGCAGTGTACCACTGCCAAATGTGCCAAAATACTGACCGGGTATTCAGTGTTACACAGTATTATATGTAGGAAGTACATCTGAGTGGCCTTTTGCAGGGTAAGCAGTTTGCAGCACAATGAGCTGTGGAAACTGAGAAAGACAAATATTCAGAGGAGGAGGAGCTAGCAGCAGGGTGGCACCCATGTCCCTTATGGAGAGGGGCAGTCTATAAAATACTCAAAGGCATAGGCACATACCTAAGCCATCCTCTAGCCCCTTAGGGATCAAAAATCAGGTAAAATTCAGGTAACAATGGTTAGGCTTGTAAGAGCTCTTAAGCCATTAGCCTAGTAATCTCCTATAAATCTATGAACCTATGGATGATCATGCCAGATAGAGACTGCAAGAGTAGACCATCGCACCTCCAAAGAGGAATCAGACTGCAATGCAACACCAGGCTCTGCTTACCCATACATAGGCTGGCCATGCTGAGCATCAGATATAGGCATCCTAAGTAACAATGTACAAAGGGCAGGGCAATGCTATCGTCTGTCATACAAATGGAAAAGACAATGCAGAAGTTCATGCCTTTCTCAAAGAAGCCTCTGAGTGTAAATACTAATGTGTGAAAAAAAGACAAAGTGCTTTTTTGAGAAGTGGTAGAACTGATATAGGAAGAATTTAACATTGTGAAGGACCATGGTCAATGAATGTGAGTGATGTGCTGGGGGATATGGTGCTGTCTGTATCTGTAGGGACACAGCCTTAGCAGCTGGTGCAGAGCTGTGGCTTGGCCTACTGGATAGGTCCAAAGCAAGAATGAAAGGGACTTCAGCTTCCCATGCAAATTACCACCTGTGAGAGCTGGCTCAGTCAGGAGTTCCACTGGTTGTACAATGATCCTGGCTAGATACTTGTGTGCTACTTGATCTTGACCAACATCTGCTAGAAGATGTGCCAGCATGATAATGGCCATGACCATGGGGGTGCCTCTGTGGGAGCAGACACCTTCACAATATGTTTGTGTGGAAGTGCAAGCACTGTGGAAGTAGGAGCTCACCAGCTGTGAGCATAGCCCCTTGCCCCTGACAGATGACTAAGAGAAGACATTGCATGGCCATTGTGTGATTCAGTCTATCCAAGGAATATGTATATCTGACATACACTCCTTTAGGTTAACATGCATACCCTGGATAACTATCACCATCTTTGCTATGGCTGTGGTAGAACTATCTTGTGCCTCCACACTGTCCATTTACATACATTGGGTTGCATCCACTAACATAATAATCTTAAAGGATTGTAGTAACAATATTTCCAGACAGCAACATTATTAACCCCCAACCCCCATGTGGACTTACCTGCCTATGAGTGCTAATGGCAAATTCAGGCATCTGTCAATGGGGGCCAGCACACTTCCCTGATCTATAGACTCTTTATCAACCTGTCTCCTCTCAAATGTTTATGTATTCTTGGTGTATCTTGGGTATCCACAGGCACAGAGACTGTGTCCATGGTGTTTGTAGGGGATGGGGTGGCCACACTCCCTGTGTTAAACACAAACTTTCCATCTTCTGAATGTGTCAGCTACAAAAACCTTGAACATCAGATGGAAGCAGTTCCACAATGTTATTCCTGGAAAAAGAGACACATGTGAGTACAATAAAGTATAAAAAAATGGAGTGAAAGTATAGCCCAGCACCATAACTACACATGCAGCTGAAATTGGTACAACTCTAAACCTGAGAAAAACTAATACCTCAAGCAATACCTTCTGCAGATGGTCATGCCTGTTGTACCCCCGATGTACTTGTAGAACATACATCAGAGATATTTAAGTAAGATTTGAGTAACAAAGCAGTAAGGAGGACTTGCAGGTATTGACAAAATTAAATAGGGCCACATACCTGGGGCATCCAGAGTTGAAACTCTGCACAGTTTGTCCAGGTCTGCCCTAAAATCCAGCACTGTGTTGTTCAACTTTGTGGAGGAACTCCTCTGTCTCCATAAAAAATGATTCAGTTGATGGCCTACCACTTGTTGCCGTACATTCCCATGTCACTGCTTCTGCTCATCGGATGGCAGCACGGATCTTATCTGTGGCCCTGTGGTAAACCAGCTAAGGTCCTTAACACCCACTGCATTAACACTGCTGACTATTTCAATCCAGGCATTGTCAGAGAAGGAATGCTCAGCAGCATGGACAACAAAGAGCCATCAACCATAGAGAGTGAGAGCCTGTAACACACCTCATTCTCAGTATCTGTGGATTTTTGCTGCTGGATGTTAGTCGGCCACCAGATGGCAGCACTTTTCCTAGGGTCAGGTTTTTTTAGGCATTACTCTGTTGGCATGGAAGAAAATGGAATGAGCATCCTTGCTCTTGCATGGCCCTTTCAAATCCTTACGTTGCTCCTATCCTACCAGGCCATATATTATGATGTTTATGTGCCTAACAGTTAGATATCTGTACCCACAATATGTCTGTTTATTTACTTGTTATTTATTTACTTATTTATTTATATTTGTTCACCGGGGTAGTGCAATGATCATTATTGAACAATTTCAGGCTCAGCCCAAGTGAAATGCAAAACATGTCACAAAAAATACAGAAATGCAAGCAATCACAATGTAATCTTTATCAAGACAATCTTTATCTGAGGTCATGTGCTCCACAAAACAAGCAAAGAAGTGGAACTAAACAAGAATAAATGACCATAACAATAGCAGTAAATCTCACAACTATAAAATATGTAGTGTTGAAGACAGCACTCTAATTATGAGGTCAGTGGTGTCTTAGTCCTTCTGCCTTAACAATCCTGCAGTCTACTGCATTCAAGTACAATTGCAATGTCTCTGTTAAGAAAACTTTTGGCCAGTACATTTAAAAGTACAGACAAATACCTCTGTTAGAGACATTAGGAGAAAGAGCAGACAAAAGCTACTGCTGCAGAAGGAATTCCTTTGTTAGAAGTAGAACTAACCTTACACAAGCAAACATCTTCATTCTGTTTCCGCAGGATTCAAACTCTTTTACCATTGTTTTCTTCTGTACCACTATCAAGTTCTGGGCTTCTTCTTGAATTTATTTCATGTAGATTCACTCCTCTTGGATGATGGTTATGCTAATTAGGGGTCATCTCGTTATTGTTTCTGAATCACTCAATTCACACAATGAGCAAAACCTAAGCATCTTGCAGATTTCTACACAATGCTGTGCACACATGTGAGTACCTGAGGGCAGCACCACTCATTCACAGGCAGCCAGTTATTTTAGGAGTAACACAATTATCACTCCATATTTAACCATCGATAAATAGTGTTACTGTGGACATACCTCTCAACTATCCATATTTTCACTGAATGTCCAGATGTTTGCCTCATATTTTTGGTCTGTTCCACATAAAATTTGTGGATTTCTGACAAATCATTGAGAATTGAAGTCAGTAAATAATGACAAATGTTTGAGTTTCATTCAGACTTCATTTCCTTAAGAAAATGCATCCTAAAGCAAAGTCTGATATTCTAGCAATCATCTAAGTGTATAAGATATTTAACATTCATCCCTATTTTTGGCCTTTGTCCCCCCATTATTTTTGGCTTTGTTCAGGTTTTGCTATGAGCTTGCCAGATACTACTGTAGAACATGTATTCTCAATGGCATACACAGAGATGGAGGATGACCATGTTTCACATCATAAAGTGCCAGTGGAAACACTAATACAGTACCCATATTTTCTGAATTTGCCAGCTGTCGCTCAAATGAGTTGCCTATCAATGACCAATGCTAAATGGCAGATTTTCTTGGTTTTGATTTGCTATATCAGAAGTACTTTCAGTTTGGCATTGCCTAAAAAAGGTATTATGGGGAAAGACAATCTTTTAGCTAATATTTAAAAGCCTAAAGGGGAGAGATGTAGACCATCCCTGGCAAAGCAGCGTGGTCTCTTGACCATCTCCTTCTATGCTGACAAATATTGCACCCCCTTAGAATGACACCAGAAACTGACCCAATTATTAAAGTCAATCATCTTTTGTTAGTATTGTGGCATCATCCTTGGAGAAGGAAAAAATGCTGCTCAATGCTAGGCTCACACCAGCCTGGGACACATATTGCAAGAGGTCTATGATGTCTCTCTTCATATAGTCTAGGGAGGTATGTCTCAGGTCATTTAGTCCCACATGGACTATGACTGAGTCATATTGGTAATTGTGGTCCATTGACCTGAGTGAAGCATACTGTGGTGCATCTTAGCTCCTGATAAGCATCTGACCATAACTTTCTCCTTACTCAGCCTGGTGAGAGGGACATCAGTGTGTCCCACGATGGAGTCTCTAATTACTAGAATGTTAGATTGTGTGGTGGCTTGCCTTATGGGCTTACAGGTAGAAGTTCCATGAGATGTAGCTCTATGTGTTGATGTGGTTGTTGTTTTGAAATAGTGCATTTGGTGCTGCTTTGGGTATTTCTTATGTGTACTTTGTCTAGGAGGACTTTGTGGTTTAGGAAGGTTACAGGTAAGTGCCTCAGTATATGTGGGTCCATATGTCTGCTTTGAATTGTGAGTGATGGGTGTAGCATGTGCTACATGTACTCCTGACAACCTTATTGACATTAGGAGCACTTTTGTGTGAGAGCTTTGCCTACAGTGATGTTGTGTAAATACATTACTCACATACCATATCAGTTTGTTTGGGAATTAACTGGAGGTGAAGAGATTCAAACTGATGGCTTGGTAGTGCGTTCATGCTATTCTTCTGGAAACAGTTACAGCTTGCATTTTATGTAGTCAGTAGACCTGTTCAATCATTATTAGGTCTCAGAGACAGTTTGAGAATGAAGCTGCTTTCTTTTACCAAAGAAGTCCATCATATAAGCAGGTCCCAGTTCCAGTTTCAGTGATGCTATTTTCTCAGAGTATACTGATGTTTTCAATGTCAAGCTAGGCAAACTTCCAATGGTGTACTCCATGAAAGTAGACCCAGAGGTCAGTCCTTTGGTCAGACCAGCAAGGAGAGCTCCAGTAGCTATGAAGGACAAAGTCACTGTCCAGTTATACAAAATGGTGCAGCAAGGTGTGATTTGTCCAGTCACAGAACCAACTGAGTGGGTGTCTTCCATGGTAGCTGCTCATAAGAAAAATTCAGATGAAATCAGAATATGCATTGACCCATCCTATGCATACAGTCAAGGAAATTGGAATGCTCATGCCAAATGCCACTGTTTTTTTTCTGTCTTAGATACAAAGAGTTCATTTTGGCAAGTAATGCTTGATTGCAAATCTTCACTGCTGACTACAATTAGTACCTCATTTGGTAGATACAGATTCCTCAGGATGCCTTTTGGAATAAATTCTGCCAGTGAAGTCTTTCAGCGTGCAATGGAGCAAATTTTTTCAGGCTACCCATGTGCAATAATAGTTGATGATTTACTGGTTGGAGGTAACGGTGAAGCAGAGCATGACAGAAACTTCAGGAAAGTTCTGGAAAGAGTGCATGAAGTTACTTATGTAGGTCATTTATTTACCAGTACAGGTTTATGACCAGATCCTTCTAAGCAAGTAGACATTCTTGAGATGCCAGCTTCAGACAATGTACAAGCCCTACAGTGTTTTCTTGGTATAGTTAATTATTTGGGCAAATTTATTCCTGACTTTAGTGAGTTATCAGTGCCTTTAAGAGAGCTGACATGCAAAAATGTTGCATGGTCATGGTCAGAACAACACCAGAAAGCATTTAATAATCTCAAACAGCAAATTGCTAACCCATCTACATTAAGATACTATGATGTCCACAAACCAGTAGTTCTTTCTTGTGATGCTTCAAAGTTCGGTCTTGGTGCAATTATTCTTCAAGAGGGCAGACCTGTTGCCTGTGCAGATAGAACTCTTACCCAAACTGAGATGCGGTATGCTGAAATTGAGAAGGAACTTTTGGCAATTGTGTTTGCATGTTCAAAGTTCCATGATTATATTTATGGCCGAGCTATCCAGATAGAAACTGACCATCAACCTCTAGTCATTATTTTAAAGAAGCCTACGCATTCCACTCCAGCAAGGCTACAAAGAATAATGCTCAAATTGCAAAAGTATAATTTCAAAATGGTCTACTCAAAATGTAAACTTCTTTATCTGGCTGATACTGTATCCTGATTGCCCAGAAATACCATGGAACAGATTGAAGCAGAGAAATTTGACTTTGATGCCATGGAAGTGCGTAACTTTTCTACCACAAGACTTAATGAGCTGAGAGATCATACAAAGATTGATCCAATTTTGCAAAAGCTCAATCACTTCATCAGTGTAGATTGCTATCAAAGCAATCCTGTGTACTGCCAGAAGTACAGCCTTACTTTCCATACAGAGATGAGATGCTGATGGAAAATGGTATCATTTTCAAAGGTCCAAAACGTATTATTCCTACTTCCCTGCAATGTGAATATATCCAGATTTTCCATCGTGGCCACTCTGGTTCTGATTCTACCAAAAGAAGGTGAGAGGACTTGTATTTTGACCTTCTCTATTGAAAGACATTGATAAAGTGCTTTCTTCTTGTTCAGTGTGCAACAGTACTAAGCTATTTTTGCAAAAAGAGCCGCTTCTGCTAAGCCAAATTTCTGAACTACCTTGGTCAACAGTAGCAACTGACATATTTAAGTGGAACAGTCAACATCACTTAGTGTTGGTAGACTCTTATTCGAACTGGTTTGAGATTGATTTGCTACCTAATCTAACATCCAGTGCTGAAATTACTAAGATGAAACATCATTTTTCAGTCCATGGTAGTCCACACAAAGTTATTTCTGACATTGGTTCTCAGTTTACCGGTCAGTTATTTCAGAGATTTGCAAAACAGTGAGACTTAGGTTCATAGGTTCATAGGTTCATAGGTTCATACTAGGCTATCTGCCCGAGGGCATTTACAAGCCTAGCCCATCGTTTTGTGGCTTACGCCACCCCTTTAGTATGGGGAACTATACCCATTATTTTGCTGTGCCTCTGTCGAGCAGTGACACTGAGGTGATCCCTGGGGTATATCTGCGATCTCCCATCCATTGGTCAAGATTTCTCTTGAACAAGGCCAGCGAGGTGCTCTGCCTCACATGTACCAGGATTTTGTTCCACAGCATAGGGAGTCTTTGGGTGATGAATCTATCCCTCCAGCACGTCCTATTAATAGTCGTGTCGAGGTTTAAGTCTCCCGCCCTTGTGGCTCTGATGGATCTAGATTTTTTGAGGTGAAGCATATTCATCAAATCTGGGTTTGACATGGCCTTGTATGTTAGGCAAAGGTCACCTCTGAGCAAGCGTGGCGACTGAATAGAGCTGGAGTTCTTTCAGTCGGGCAGCATAGGACAGATTTTGAGACCCTTTATCCTTTTGGTGAGGAACTTTTGTGGCCTCTCCAGCTGCTGCAAGTGTCGGGTCAGATACATTCCGAATGGGGCATTATACTCAATCATTGGTCTGATGAGTGATGAGTAAAGGGAGACTATGACCTCCCTTGATCTAGATGAGAATCCCTTCATGATAAGGTGGGCAATGTAGAAGGTCTTCCTAACTACTTTAGCTACATGGGTGTCGAATGACAGGCTACTATCAACCTGGGTCCCCAGGTCCCTGATAACTTCTTCTGTGCTCAATGGATTGCCACCTATTTGGTAGCTAGGGGTAACCTTGTTTTTCCCGAAGGGTATGACTATGCATTTTTTGGCAATTAACTTTAGGCCGTGGCTCTGGCACCAGTTATCCGTTTCTGTGAGACCCTTCTGAAGGATATCTGTGTCAGATGTGTTTTCTACTATGGCCCAGTTTGCAGTCATCTGCAAACTTTATCAGCCATAACCCTCCTGTGTTTGCTTGTACTTGGAAAAGTAGATGCCAAACAAGAGTGGGCCCAGGACTGAGCCCTGTGGGACACCACTTGTGACAGGCTTTGAGTCTGACATGGTGCCAGCAACTCTGACCCTGTGGGTTCTGTCACTCAGCCAGTTTGCAACCCATCTTGTGATGTATGGGTTAACATTTAAGCTGATGAGTTTTCAATGATACCCGAGTGGGGTATTGTATCAAGGCCTTAGCCAGATCGAGGTAGGCTGTATGGACTGCCTTTCCCTCATCAATGGCTTTGGTGACTGTTTCAAAAAGTCAACCAAGTTTAAAAGGCATGATCTGCCTTTGACAAAGCCAAACTGGGTTGGATCCAAAGTCTGCAAATTCCCTATGTCTTTATTTATGAGGTCCATTATGATCCTCTCCATGGCTTTGCAGATAAGGCTTGTCAAGCTAATGGGCCGGTAATTTCCAGGGTCGGTGGAGGCACCGCCTTTGTGAAGTGGGACCACAGTTGCAGTCGCCACTCCTGGGTGCGTATCCAGAGGTAAGACTTTGATTAAACAGCTGTCCTAGCTGTGGGTTTAATTCCTCATTGAGTTCGTGGAGCACACAGCCGGGGACACCATCAGGTCCCATGGATGCTGTGTTTTTTGCTTTGGAGAGAGCAGTTCTCACTTGGGCTCTGGAGATGTTTGGGGGGGCTGCAATCGTTTGGTATAGATATCTCTCCTTTTGGGGGGGGGGGAGAAGTTTGCACTGAATCTGTCAGCCAGTATGTTGGCAATGTCTGTAGGATCAGTAATCTTCACATCATTTTGAACTAGTTCTGAGCATATCTGGGAGTTTCCTCCTAGGTTTCTAACATAGCTAAAGAAGGCCTTATGATTGTCTTTTGAGTCTTTAGCTATTTTTCTCTCGAAATTTGCTTTGGATGATTTTATGAGAGCTCTTAGTTTTTTACTTATAGTGATCAAGGGTGTCTTACCTTTTAAGGATTTTGCTCTATCTTGTAGTAGCTTCCTCCTTCTGTTGTAGAGTTTGTTTATGGCTGGGGTCCACCAGACTGGACGCTTGCCTTTGGTACAAAGAGTCTTTGTTTTGCTTGGGATTGCCTTATCCATGCAGTCCTGCAGGTGCTGGTAGAAGGCATTTGTAAGTGATTCAGTGGCTTGAGTACTGTTTTCCGCCGGCTCGGGGGCCTTAAAGGAGACCACACTAGTCTTTAGAAGTGTGAAGTCGGCTTTTGAGAAGTTCTTTACTGTGGTCTTTTTATTTCAGGTGGGGGTGGGATGAGGACCTCCAGCGAGATTAGTTTGTGATCTGATCTCACCAGTGAGGGGTATACTTCGGTGTTGAACATTGTGCTCCCATGTTCGTGATGATGAGATCAAGTATGTTATCTCCTCTTGTGGGGATGGTGACTAGTTGTTCCATGGCATTTGAGTTTATGAATTCCAGGAACTTTTGGGCTAGGGTGTTTGGGCTTGAGTAGTGTTCCCAGTCTATATTAGGGTAATTGAAGTCACCTAGTATGATGGTGTTTGGTGATACATTTATCCCCTCTAGTGTTTTCAGGAAGGCCATGTGAGGTTCCTGAGTTTGTGAGGGTGGCCTGTAACATGCTACAATTTGCAGAGCAGTCTTGCCTATGGTTAATTGCACCTGGATGGTCTCCGATGCATCGTGCGTTGCCACCAGTCTTGAGGTGTGGGTGTCCTTGATGAATATGGATACCCCCTTTCCTTTCTTAGTATTGTCCGGATTTTGGGGCCGGAACGCATGATAAGAGGTAAAACCTGATAACGCTGGGGTGCTCTCAGGAGCCTTGAACCAGGTTTCTGTCACAGCACAGACATCGATGTTCTCCATACTGAGAAGGGCCTCGAGTGCGTGCATTTTGAGATTTAGACTTCTGGCATTGAGCAGCATTACCCTTAGTTTTTTTCCTTTTTTGTGTTCTAGGGTGGTAGGTTTAGAATTTGAGCCTTGCCTAAAAAAGGCACTATGGGGGTGGCAAGAGCCTTTGCCAATATCCGGAATCCCAGGGGTGACAGGTGCAAGCCGTCCCTTGCGAAGCAGCGTGGCTTGTCCAGCATGTCATCCCAGGCATTCCTGAATACTCACAGTCAAATGGCCTTGCTGAACATGCAGTACAGAGTGAAAAGCAATTACTAGGGAGGTCAAAGCGTAGCAACACCTATATCTTCTTGAATTTACTTAATCTCAGAAACATATGTTTATTTGTTAGTGATAAAAAAATGATGCTTGACTTTGAATGTAAACACATATAAATATCTATAGAATACACTAGTAGCCTGTTGAGTTTGTCGAAGTTGCAGCTGTCTTTGCACTACCCAATGTTTACCTTCTTTTCTGTGCTTCAGGAGTCCATGAATCTTCTCTTTTTATGTACTTTTTACTGTTGCAGTGTATTACCTTCTGTCGGAAATGCTTTCTCAAGGTTGTCTTGGAGTGCTGTCATTCCATTTATCAGACATGCCCCCTTCTTCCCTCGTACCTTCTGCTAATTCCATCCCACCCAACTACCCTTGCAGTTGTGTGTATGGTCATTCATTCTTCCTTGGTATATTTCTGCATATTTCCTCATGCTTCAGCTGACTGTTTTTCTTTCACGCTATTGGCAGTTGCATTGTATGCTTTTACTAGGCTGGATATGTATCTCAGAGAAGAGACACTAGATGTGGCTGTAGAACTCTAAATTTGTCCTTAGCAGTTCAGTATAAGGATGACATCATCTCTAATGTACACTGTCAGGGCATTGCTCTGCAGAATCTCCACGTTTACACTAAATTATCCCTAATCTAAATCATGCAATAATTACTTCGGATCCATTTACTTTTCTGCTATTGGCACATTTAAACAGATTTGCTATAAAGTCACAACAGCTGTCCATTTTATAGTGTTTCATAAATATTGCGTGAAAATTGTTTGGCCAGTTAACTGCAATTACTGTTCAACATGCATAAAAAAGGGCCACTAATGCAAAAAAATCTTTGTAGTCTGAAGTCAGAGTATCCTAGGGTTGCCAACTGCCCAGAATTTTTCTGGACTGTCCTGAATTAAGGGACACTGTTCTGAAAATGGAAAAGACAGCATGTTGTCCTAAAAAAATGGCAGGAGATTAATTTTCTTTTAATTTAAAAACAAAAATTACTTTTTTTTATTTTAACTCATTCCCTCAATGGAGCTCAGTAATCTCCAATAGGCAGAGCCTAAACCTTTTAGACTGAATCAAATTATGTCCTCACACTTCAAACAAATGTTCATATTTCTGGAACCATAGGGATTATGAAAGAAGTATTAATGGCAAACATATATATATATATATATATATATATATATATATATATATATATATATATATATACATACATACACACAGGTCCCACATGTTTTTGTTGAATGCCGTTTCTTCAACAAACACAGGGGGTGTGGTTTAATGTCAGTGGTACGGATAGCCACGTAGTGGAAATGTTGACACTGTGTAATGCCGATTATAGGAAAGTGAGGTTGGAGTGATGAGAGTGTTTCTGCATGTGTATGTGAGGTAGGGTTAGGATTGGGGATGAGTAAAGGATAGGTGTTATATATTTGTGTGAGAGTTTGTGTATTTTAGGGTTAGCGTCGGGGTTAGGTTATGGGATAAGATATAGTATTGTTTGTATGTCCAAGTGCGTCTTGCATAATGGCAGTGTTATGGGACAGAACTAATGAAGGTAAGGTGAATGGTTAAGGTTGAGGAAAGGGCCAGCATTATGGGGTTAGCACCCGTTACTAAAGTGGTACAGGGGGCAAAGCTGACTACATAACTCACTTCTGATTTCCATGCTATCGTATGACATTGTAAATAGTTTTTTTCCATAGATGTACATAATTTAGTAATTGGATATTTCTGCTTATTTAGCTCTATACTTTAGATACAAGGTTTATTTCTGTGCATGTTAAACCAGTTGTAAGTGCACTATATGTAATACAGCTGCCAACATTCATTTGTATCTGCTTATTTAGCCTGGGGCATGACTGAAAAGGATTCTCAGACCAGTTTACTGACCATTGTAATTTGTTAACTCAGCAGACTAATCCACATGCTGACATCATATACTATGGTTAACATGTCTGTATTTGTGTGCAGTAATATGTGGCCAACCGGGTTGTTCCCCTTCATGTCACTTTCTTGATATTCATATTGAGTAGGCCCGATGTTCCAGATCTGACACAATGGGGTGAAAAATATGATCTAACTATACTAATACGCCATTGTTGCAGCTCTGGACTTTCTGTGGTCTAACAGAATGTATACGATGATAGAAACACCAACAATTAATCATTAAATATCAGACTTATTAATTCACTTTAAGTGCTCTGATTCTGCCTCTTTCTCTTTGTCTACCTACCTGTGTATGTGTATATATATATATATATATATATATATATATATATATATATATATATATATATATATATATATATATATATATATATATATATATACACACACACACACACACACACACACACACACTTTAACCTGGGTTTAGCTCTTGAAGGCAGAGGTTCGCCTCTTAACCCTTTCAAACCTGTGCTAACATCCATTATACAGATAGCTATTTTTTTTTCAAGGGGCAGGTTAAGCTGAAAAGTGCAGAAATGCTCAGTACTTGGCACAGTGGCATTGTTCTATAAATATGAAGCAGTAGCCAGGCATAGTATTACTCTATATTCATTTTTTTCAATGATGCTGTCATTGCCTAAACTGCATTAAACTAGAGTTCAGCATATTTCTTTACCTGGTCAAATTTTTGTAACTTCTGTTCCTTCTTATGTGAACTGCTAAAAGCTAACTAAATGCCTGGCAGACAGCTTCACCATTACACAGATTTTTAGCATTTAGGGAGCTGTACAAATGGCTAATACATACATTTTGCCTTCAGTCTGTTATTTGTTTTTCAAGGTGAAAGGATTACTGTTAAGATCTCAGTTGGCACATTGTTTACATTAGATATCTCCATTTCTGGGTGCTTATTAAGAAAGCTAGAAATACATTCTTTCCTGCATTAGGAGGGAAGCAGAGCACACCAAAATAACTTATTTTCCATCACTGCTACTGAACCAGAAACTGTGTTGTATTTTAAATATTCAGCACTGAAAAATATTAATGTCTAGCAGAGTTTTTTTTTTAATTACTTTGTGACAACAGCTGGCAAAGACCCTTGGTATTTGGGGCATTTTATGAAAACTAACGCAAATGGAATGAAAGAATTGCATTATATGTATTGTGCTGAATCCTGATAGGTTGTTGTAGTAATTCTTTTGTTTGCTTTGTTTTGTTTGAAATAAACTAAATCGTGTGAGTACTGTGCTTCTCAGAGTTGAATTTCAGAGTGCAGCTAAACAAGATTTTCTCCACAATGGAGGATTGTCTTTTATCTAAACCATCAAGCACTTCTTCAGACTTCAATATTTTTTAGGGACTTAATGAACCTGTTTTCAGTTTGCCATCTACTCCTTATTGCAGTATTACCAGCTTACCATTTTTTAATGTAATATAGGCAATTTATTCTTCAAGGGCAGCAGGCAATGAATTTGTAGATGAAATGCCAAAATATAAAGTTGTTTTGCTAGCAGCAACCTTTTCATTAGTTACAGATCCTCTGTAATGTGGAGTTATTTAGATGACTTTTAGTTCTGCAGAGACTGTGCATATTGACTGATATTGGTGGATTGTAATGACAAAAGTTTGAGTGGACTTTTATGGCTGAAATGTTCACATTGGGCAGTTGTGTCATTATTGGTTTATATGTTTTGTTTCATTGCTTACTGGAAAAATGTTCAAAACTATACAAGGGACATAATTTGATTATTATATATTATAATTTACTACAATCAGGAATGTGAATCAAAGAACTTTTGCGTGGTCCTAAAAATGTGTGCAAGGGGCCTGTGATTTGAAAACAGCCCAAAGGTAAACTTAATCCACCACTGGCCAGATGCAGTTTCTTTGAATGTGGGTTTCAATGCTGTTTCAGCAAATGTGAGTTTCAAAGGCAGAAAAATTTTAATGCCAAGTCTGTTTTCATTGTGATATTACTTTGTTTAGCAAATGTCTATCAGTGTATGTGCTATAAAAGTTAAAATAAAAGTTTTAAATGAAATTCAAATCTCTGTAATCATTGTAGAAGTAAAGCAGAAAACGGTATGCATTTTGAACAGTGTTAATGGCAACTGGGAAGAAATGGAGGGAGTTGGGAGGGTGGCCTAATGGTTATGGTGTTTGCCTTGCATACTCAAGGTTCAGGATTTGATTCTCACAAGGGATAATTGGCTAGGCTTAAAATGGCTTTCAAGGGCAGTTAGCCTAGTACTAACCTATACCCCGTGACAACCAATTTGGCTTGCCTGCTCAGAGACTTCTATCTAGGCAAACCAGAACAATCTTTCCTATCAGCTCTAGTTTGTTGGTACCCAATGCTAAAAATAACAGAGCAATCAAAGCCTAATTTTTAAAGAAACATTCTTCTCAGAAGTCCAGTTATGATAAAATGAGCAGATTTCTTTGTCCATTAAAAGAAGGAAAGACAGTGAGGATGCAAACGGCAAAAGGCTTTGATCGAATTGGTCAAGTTAGAGGTATACTGAGGGTATAGAGTACAGGAGAAACTGCAGGCATCTTATTCCTATTATCAGAAATGATACTGCACTATCGTACCTGTGATACAGACTCTAGATCTCAGAGCAACTCTGACAATGTTCAGACTGAAGAACATGTTGCAGTATCCATTCCCATTCCTGATGATGTCCCAGTTGTCCCCAAAGTTGAACACTCCTTGGAAGACAGTCCCCATTGCTAGATCCAATTCTGACTTTTATGTTACATGATCAGGTTGTATTTCTAGACCTTGTGTAAAATACACAGCAGCCAGGACATGATTGTTTTATATGTGTCTGATTTTGTATTATTACATGTCAAATAATCAGTTCTGTATAATTGCATGCCAAAAGATCATTTCTGTAAATTACATGTCATTGAATAATGTTATTTCATATATGGACTATTTCTCAAACAGGAAGGGTGTAGATCAGAGCATGTGTATGTACCTTTAAGAAGCATTTCCAGATGTATCACGTGCATATAAAAAGTGAGCACGTGCAGGCAGCAGTGCCATGTTGAGAGAACAGCCAGAGTATTAACATGTATGAGTGTGGTATTCAGTCTGTTTATAAATTTATTTAAGTTTAAGTTACAAACCCTCATTTCTGATGTGTTTGTGTGTAATAAAGCTGCTTGAACTGAACCTATGAATGTTTGTTTTATCCTGACCAGATGAGCGACACTTAACTGAAACTAACAAAAAAACTTTGTAAACAGTGAAAATGACAATAAAAGTTGATTTAACAGGCACAGTAAAGCAGACAATTGCAGGACAACAGTGTAGTTTAGTGCACAGTAAATAAATACAGTATAAAACTAGACAGCAGGCAATACAAAAGTGCAGTAAATAGTATAAATAAGCTAAAAAAAAAAAACAGACAACTTATGTTTTTTTGGAAGCTCAGTAGCCTCTAGTCATCTGGCATCTCAGCTCAGTGTTGTGGTTGGTAGCCCACCTCAGTTCAGCTCAGTACAAGTAGAAACCTGCTCAAAATGATCATCCATGAACTCTGTAAAAATGAACACTGTGACTTGTTTTCCACTATATGCTATTTCACTGAATGCATGTACTGTTCAAAAACGGGAATCACCTAGTGGAACGTTAAGTGACGGGTTACATTAATCATATATTTGAGCCTCTTATAAGCAGGCACTGTAAACCTTTTTTGTTATACAAGAGAATATTAGCCCTTTCATATTATATGTCAGGAGATAATGAGCCCCGTAAAAGTGAGCACAGCCTCTCCTTTTACATGTGATAGAATGGAAAAGTTCTGTAATAAAGTTTTCATACTTGGCTCCAACGAATATGAGCCCCACTGATACAGACACAGACTCTCATTTTACATGTGTTACAAAGCAGACTAATAAAAGTCTGGTGATAGCCTTGTAAAAGCAGACATTTTCAATTATCAAAGTGGAAACCGCTCTATTAGATGGACCTGATGAAGCTCAGGTAAAAGTGTTTTCTTAAATACAGTTCTATAGTTCTAGCTCATAGTGAGTTGTTATGATTTGTTTGTTAAGAGTTAAAAATAAAAATAAAACCTTTTAACCAAGAATGAGGTTCCACAGGCTGTTGAGATAGTAAACTCTCACAGATCTTTCAGGAATATTCAAATATGGGACTAACCTCTAAGCTTTGGTATTGGCTTCTTGTTTCTCCATCTCCCAGATTTTCCTCCTTCAGTTCCCATGGACCCTCCCACCATTGTCTGTAACTGACTTTAAATAACTGATTTGTTGAATGTAATGTATTAGAACAAGAACACTTGTCCATCTACCTGCTTAACTGAATAAACTACTGGAAACTTCAATAAGGTGTCTTTATTCCTCCCATAGGGAGGGTATTAGCGAGAGAGAGAGAGAGTCTCCTAGATTTGCTAATATATGATAGACGTCGATGTCCTTTGTCTGTCACCTCTGATTGAAATATGCATGTCTAAGCAGTATGTATACTTTATATGTGGACAGCATTCTCTGAAACCAAATTGCATCACTGACCACAAGCACATGTTGGTCTGTTTAACATGAGGATGGCTCTTGGTTTAGGACTTCCCAATATATATATATATATATATATATATATATATATATATATATATATATATATACACATATACATATATAAAGAGAGAGAGAGATAGATATCTATATATGTGCATGCTTTTCTGTCAAAGGAGTCTTTTCGACATATGAGAAAGCTGGCACATCTTGTCAAAAATCAGATTGGTGAACCCTAACAGCTTTCTCACAATGAGACTGTGGCACAGTGAGGATCACAGAATTTTTCCCTTTACCCACTGTAGTGAGATCTCAAAGTCGGTATATATAATTAACACGGGGTGTGGGGGAGGGGGCTTGCCACACAGCAAAAATAATTGTTTAGCGTTTTTTTTTTTTTTTTTTAGCCATTGTGGATCGATGTTTTGTGCTTCAACCATTTGAGGTCAATGACTTATGAGTCGGCGATGATGCAGTAGTCCAACAAATTGTTATGCTCCATATATATCTATATCTATCTACATGTCTATTCACACACACACACACACACACACACACACATATATATATATATATATATATATATATATATATATATATATATATATATATATATATACGCACAAACATTGTAATGAAATTCATGATTATTTGATATTTTGAAAAGTCTACTGTGTTAAACTGTACCATCAGCATAGTTAAGAACACAATTCTCATTGTTTACTTTTGTCTTCCCCCTCCCTCTTTGTCACTATATTTTCTCTTACATACTTTTATTTTGTTTTTTGTTATGTTTCTTTCAGTTTATTACTATTATATGTAGCAGCACACCACCCTTCCTCTGTCCCAGTGTCAAGGCCTGCTCCCCCCACAGGTGGCATCAGCAGCCCCCCCACCACCAGCTGAAGCACCCAGCACATCTGGGTTCTGGCCTGCTAGAGTTGCCTTTGCACCTCCTAGCCTACCTACAGTACATGCATCAGGTAGCCCTATAAAAGCAGTCCATACAGTTGGTACATGCCAGTAGCAGTATGAGTGGAGAAGACACATTTATCACCCTTTGGCAGCTGGCAGGGCTTGTGGGAGATATCACTGACAGGAAGTTAGAAGCCCACATCTACCTGAGACCATACTCCTATGACTCGTTGAGTCATGTCCCTGTCAAGCACTGTCCCCACCTTCTTAGCCAGGACCCAGCAATGATAGTGTCCAGTGTAGTGAGTAATCTCCCACTGGGTCTCAGCTGGCAGAGACTGTATCTGCAAATACCCAGTCTTATCCCTTAACTTGGTGTTCCCCTCTCTTTTGTGTCCAGGCCCACCCCCGTTGGTTTTAAAATTCTCCCCTCACCATTGTCTTCCCTTTGTTTGTCTGATGTTTCCCCCTCAACAATAATGATCCCCCTCACCCTATTAGTCATGTTTGTCTTTCTCTGCTACCTAATCTGCCTCTCTTACCTTCTAATTACTTGTCTTAGAACTTTCGCCAACTTCCCCTTCTCTTAAAAAATATATTTGTCCATCCCACCAAGAAAAGTATGTGCCTCCTACCCCACCTTTCTCCTGCTTATTCCTGATTTGCTTACCTTCTTTTCTACAACCTGCTTGCTTCCTCTTTTTATCTCTTTCCTATAATCCCATTTCTGACCTTTAATCTGATCAAGAAAAAAAAAAGATAAACATACCACACACCTGGTCAAAAAAGGGCTTCTAAAACAGATCTTGTTGTGGTCATATGGTGTGCAGTGGGGCATGGAGAGCAGCACTGATGCCACATAGAACCGGTAAGATATGGTACAGCTCGATGTATAGCAGTGATGATGTCCAATCAATATCAGGTCCTAAATAAATGGTCCTTGACTGCCAACAGTCTCATAAATTAGTTAAGCATTGTTGAGTAAGACTTGTCATGTATGAAAGCAGGTTGAAACAAGACATTATTGAAAAACAAATACTCCTAGATAATATCCTTAGACAAGACAGAAGAAAAAAATAATAGGTGGATTAGCCATTATCCATAAATATTCATTACAGCTGTCATTCCACAATCACGGCATTCCTAAATTCCACACTGTAGAACTGCTCATCACATAACCCAAACTGAACAAGCACAAAAGTGTATGCATTACAGCTCTTTATATACAACAGGTAATAAAATCTCAATAGGTGAAGGCACTATGTGCTAGCTATCTAATAACATTGCGCAACAAACCATCATAACGGGCAACCTCGTTATAGACTAGTTATGTTGTAGTTCAGAAATAGCAACAACACAATAAATCTTCATGGTTTCACCCAGATTATTAATGCTGCAAGTGCAAAACAACAAAAGCAGTAGTAGACAATCCATTATATACTGGGTAGTTACCAGTAAATTAAAAAAACATAAACAGCTCTGATCACTTACCTAACACCATTAGTGACCACCTGACAACCTTTGCTCTTAAACATTATAACAATATAAATAAAAAGTAAATATACAAGCAACTACATAATCTGTCCTCTTTTCATACAAACAAGGTCATTACCAACCTAACACAATGTAACTGGACCTCAAGTACTTCAGCCGGGTAAAGCTGGCACTCCTACCCCCACAACCACTGACAGCTCATCAAACATAGCAACTCAGTTCAACAAATTCTTCACAGATTCCATCCTAGCTCTAGTTAACTCTCAAAACCCTTGAACTGCTATCAAGTCACCCAAAAACAATACTATTGAAGACAACTTCTCACTGGAACCTGCCCCCATCTCCACTGTTCAAAAGATGCTTAATAAACTAAAACCCACAACTCTTTCTGCAGATTAACTATCAGCTGACTTCTTAAAAACTGCCACCAATGTAATTGCATATCCTGTAGCAGTTCTCTTTCATCATTCCATATCTGAAATCCTAGTCCCTCACCTCTGAAACTTTTCCTACATCACTCCACTCCACAAAGGTAGCAACTCTAAAGAACTTACTAACTACTGAGCAATTGCCATACTCTCTCCCCTCTCCAAAATCCTTAAGAGGTGTCTACACACACAAATCATGCCATTCCTAAACTCTCTCTTAATCTACTGACAAATACACAACATGGTTTTAGACCATCACATAGCATGACTCAGCCCTTATGTCTTTCACACAGACAGTTAACCACAAGAACAATGGAAAATATGTCTCAGCTATATTCTTAGACCTTTCCAAGGCCTTTGATATAGTTAATCACGATAAACTCATCAACACTCTCTCAGAATTAAATTTTAGCTCCCCCATCATTTCCTGGTTTAGAAATTACCTAACAGGCAGACATTGGGCAGTCAGATGGCACCAAGAACTCTCCCCACTACTACCAGTCTCACTATGAGTCCCACAAGGTTCTATTCTTGGACCACTGTGTTTTTTCTATTTTCAATAACCTTCATACTACCACACTTCAAGCTTCTGTCATCAAAATGTGGATGATACAACTGTAATCTGTGCCCCCCCCCCCCGGCACTGCTTCAACAAACTCAAGTCCTCTTTTCTCACTGTTGAAAGATAGCTCTCTGAATCACAACTAATATTAAATCCAAATAAAACTAAGCTTATGATCTTTCCACCCACACAGCATTCTACTCATAACCTTACATTTAACATAATCTCCAGTAATAATACAATCATATCTCCAGTCCATCACATCAAACTGCTAGGGGTTGAAACTGACAACAACATGAAATTTGACATACATATATCCAGTACCATACAGAAAGTACATAAGAAACTAGCTATGCTATACAGAAATAAACAGTTCCTAACAGACTCTACCAGAGCCATTATTGCATGCACCCACCTCATCTCCACTCTCTTGTACACCTCACCAGTCTTCACCAGTCTCAGAAAATCTAATCTTTCCAAGCACCAAGTATGTTATAATAAAATTGCCAAATTCACAACTGATAGTCCTCCGAGAACTCACTACTGCATTCCCCTTAAACAACTTAACTGGCTGGAACTTCCCCATCTCATTATTTACAATCAACTTATATAAACCCACAAACTACTTCACTAACCTAAAAACCCCCTGCATTACAAAACATACTACATCCCAGCACCAAAATCAGGGTCCTACAATCCATTCACAAACTCCATTTAGATGTGACCAAAGCCAATAATTCTGCAGGTATATCCCTCTATAGCAACACTATTGCCAAACACTGGAACAACCTTCCCCCCAACATCTCAGCCTCAATTTCCACTGCTTACTTTAAAACAGCCTTAAAATCCCACCTGATGCAATCTTGGCTCTGTAACTGAGACAACCCGGATTAGTCTTTTATACTTCCTACTGCTATTCTACCAACTCCCTCTCTCTCTCAGCATATCATGGCTCCATATCTGTGATAACCCTGATTAGTCTTTTATTCTTCCTACTGTTCTATTACCAACTTCCTCTCTCTCAGCACATTGCTTCCCCTACTAATGTACCTTTGTCTTTTTATCTACTACTTTCACTAAACCCTCATCACACCTTTTTATGGCAACTTGCATTACATCCTTAGCTTGATATCCTGGAATCTGCAAAGAATGTAACTCTACACAATTTTAAACAAAAATCGCCTGTTGTAAGTCAAGACTAAACACTTCATGTAAACTTATTTAGGATTTGCAATGATACGTACTGTCCTACTCCAATAACATTGTTTTGATGTACATCAAAATGTCTTATGTATACAAAATTGTCAGTTGTAAAGGATATATGTTGTATGTGGAGCTGTTTTCACCAGGCCTCCACTGAAAAAGGATATGTGCCCAGTTAGACTTTCCCAGAAATAAATGTAAACAAACAAACAAATTAAAAACTTGTTCCTTAAAGATGCAGCAACATAATATTTTAAACCAACATGATCTACTCAGAACCAAGAGTAAAATCAAACCCTAGTCACTGGCTAACAAAAGAAATAGAAAGACTCATGATACAAAGGGATGGAGCTTGGAATATAATGGAGCAAACAAAAAACTGATATCTCTATCTCTCTCTTGATAATTATAGACAGATTAGAAACCTCATTAAAGTTCAAATTAAATCCAGCAAAAAGCCGTACTATATAAACCTTCAGCAAGGACTTTTTGAAAGTCCCAAAACAAACTCCTTTATTAAAGCACTACATCACCATCAACAACTATTAACACAAATAATATAACCAACCAGCTCAGTTTTTATTTCATTCATATCATTGTCTCCTTACTCAGAACTATCCCTCTATCCACCCTTATAATCCCAGAACAATCTGGAGACCAACAATATCTCTTCAAGTTTCAGTCTGTCCTAACCTCTACAGTTAAAAACCATCTCCTTAAGCTAAAGCTCACAACTATAGCCACTGACAACCTACCAGCAGAATACCTAGAAATTGTTGTAAATGCCCTGGCATATCTTATCTTAATCCTCATAAGCCATTTCATTAATGAAATCTATATCCTAATACTCTGGAAAACATAATTTCTAATATCTCTACACTAAGGTGGAATATCCACTGACTTTACTAACTACTGTCCAATAGGAATTATATCCCCATGTTCTTAAATCCTTGAAAAATATATCCACTTGCAACTAATGAAAAATCTCACAGCTAACAACCACATAGTGACTGTTCAACATGGTTTCCAGCCAAAGCATAGTACTACAACTGTCTTTTTCAGTTTCATCCATTTCCCTAGACCTAGCCACAGCATTTGACATAACCTCGCATCAAAATCTACTGGCAGTTCTCTCTTCCATGTCATACCTCTCTCACTCAGCTACATCCTGGTCCCATAGCTATCTATCTGCTAGACAACAGTCAGTTAAATGGGAAAGGAACTATTCATCTTTCCTTCCTGTCTCAGTAGGTGTCCTATAAGGTACCATCTTAGGCCCTCTATTATTTAATATTTTCACTAAACAAGCAAAACGATTGCAGCACACAGATGAATCCATCCTGGTATGCTCTGCACCAACACCAGACAAAAAAAAATCAAGAACACTTCTGGATTTGAAACCAAACTAATTGTATTCATTCCAAAGCATTTCACATCTCAGAAACCCTCCTTTCATCCTTCCATCCAGCTATTATAATTTTTCCAATTTTTGCACATGTGGATGTACTGTGAAATCAACAGTGATCATCATAAAGAGACAATGTTCACACTGTCGGCTGGCTACCCTCCTTTCATATCACCTCAAAAAATAATACAGCCATATAGTTAGTATCACAAACCAAATTATTTGACATAATAATAGATGAGAAACTAAAGTTTGACCAGCACATACTTCAGATTTTTAAAAAAGCACAACAGAAAGTTGATTCACTGTAGAAATCTATACCATACCATACATTAACAGTAAGCCTAGGAAATAAACTGCTTCATCATACCTACTTATATCAATTAAATAAACATTCCCTATATTCCCAAACCTTAATAAACTCTAAAACCAAAACCAGAAATATGTTATAACAAAATTGCAAGGTTTGCTTCCTACTCCCATCATTTTATAGATCTCAATGGACAAATGTATATTTGAATTGCTGCTAGATAATATTTATTTCTGCTACACCTTGCATTCTTTCAGCGGCGGCTGGTGACTTCAAATTAAAGGGGGCTGCAGGAGACAGCTGAATGGGTGGGGACAATGGAAAGGGGTGTGACCAATTAGAAAGGGGTGGAGCTATGCTCAAAACCACAGCAACTGGAACTTTAATTAAATACACTGACCTGGGTGCCAAACCATCATTACAAGAGTCCAATCAAGACAAAATGAAGTGTAGAAGAAAAAATACTTCAATGCATTGGCTACATGAAAGCTTACTTAGTATCTAGATGGAAATGCAAAGGTTGTGAGGCATGAAAAAATAAATTACTTTTTAAATACATTACTAGAATGCCAGTCAAAATAAAGTATAAAAAAAAAACAAGCAGCACTCAACTCCAACCACTTTTCCTTGCACTGTAGTTCTAATTATAATTTATATTCAGCTTTATAAAATGACCAAGTAACATGCTGAAAGGAGCAATCTCTGTGATACCCCCACTTGTAAAAATGTTTCTTATCCAAAAAAAGACCTGCTGCCTGACAACAATTATGTACTTGTTTCATGGGGAAGACATGATCAAAGTAAAAAATGAACACCAAACAAGTTTAGTTTACTGGTAAAGCCTGCAAAGATGACTGCAAGTCTCCAACAAATGTAATGAGCTTCTGATGATACTGTAATCCTGTCCTTTATTACAAATACTGTCATATGCATTTCAATACCTAAGGCTTATACATTATCTAGTTATGTAAATATTCTCTGCATAGCAACAACAAAAAGTCTTTCGTTGTTGGTAATTATTTAACAGTATGCTTATTAAAGCTTACTTGCATCTTATAATCTCTGAAAAGCTTACCTGATGGTCATTAAAGCATAAACACAGAGCAACAGGGCACTGCGACAGCATGCATTTTCTGAATAAGAAGAAGCATAAATCAACAGTATAAAAATATGACAGAAAACTAGAACATTCTGCAAAATCAAGGACAGATGAAAAGCCACTGTCGTACTTGTGTCTGCCTTTGATGGGGGAATACTTTGCACACTTACACTGCATAACTGCTCCTTGCCTTGCTTGGACACATCCAGAGTCACTACATGGGGGAGTGGGGTGCAACAGATATGTCACAATTTGAAATGTCTCTGGCTTACTGTGATGGCTCTAACACTCATACCTCTCAACCTCAGAGCAAGAAATCTGGACAAAGCCATACATAGAAGTGGGACCCAGGCCCAAAAATAAGGACAATTTTTAAATATTGCTCTTATATACTTAGAAAGATAATAGAATAGTAGTAGGTCTTGCATTTGTATGAATTTTCTGAAGGGTATGAGACCTGAAACTCAAATGTCTGCCATTATTTTCTAACTTCAATCTTTAATGATTTGCCACTAGTTTGCCAGAAAACCACAATTTTATGAAAAATGGACCAAAAATTTGATGCAAAAATATAAAATTGCCACACAATACAGCTGGGAATCTGTCAAAGAAGGGACAGCTTTTTAATATTAGTACTGTTAACTTGATCAGCTGACAAAATAAGAGAATCTACATACATTTCTGAAATAAAAGTAATCTATAACTCTGATCATTACAGTTACAGTTAACCGTCCATGTTTTCTTCCAAAATTGCCATTTTGCAGAGGGATTATTAGGGGGAGAGTGACATTTTGAGCCAAAATTGGGGACAGTTTAGAGGTTTGGATATTCCTAATTTATAAAGTGATTTATTTGCATGTACCTCTCATCCTCTTAATGCAGGAAATCTGGACAAGGCCCAATATATTGGGGGCACATACAAACAGCACTAAAAATTGCTCTTGTATAAACAGCTGATAGAATAACAGGTCTTGCTTTAGCATGCATTTTTCTGAAGGTTATGATGTCTGAAACTCAATGTCTGTCATTATTTAGTTACTTCATTCCTAAATGATTTTCCAGAAAACCACAAATTTTATGAGGAACAAACCAAAAATAAGAAGCAAAAATCTATTCATTCTGCAAAAATCTGGACAGTTGAGAGGTATAGTTCAGCCAGGGCTGTCTTTGACTTTGCTGCCCTTCCCCCCCTCATAAAATCATGGTTGAATGGAGCCTCCCCCCTGCAGCCATTCCAATGTCCCATTCCTTGGTTATTTTGCCCCATTTACCATAAACACTGTAATGTGCATACTGCTTTACTTCTGCGATGATTTGGATTTCATTTGAAAGTTTTATTTTGCATTTCACAGCACAAACACTAATAGATATCTGCTAAAAAAGCAATGCAGTCTCACAATGAAAATAGACTTAGCATTAAAACTTCTGCCCTTGAAATTCACATTCATTGAAACAGCATTGAAACCCACATTCAAAGAAAATACATTTTTCTAGTGGCAGATAAAGATCAACTTTGGGCTGTTTTCAAATCATAGGCCCCTTGCACATGAAACATACATGTGCTCTTTGATATGCCTTCCTGATTGTATTAAATTATATTCCTTGTACAATACAGTAGAGTTGTTAGAGGGTGTTTTACATTTCTTGTTTTGAACATTTTTCCAGTAAACAATGAAACAAAATGCATGGACCAATAATGACAAAACTGCCCAATTCAGAACATTTCCATCATAAAAGTCTACTCAAACTTCTACAGTCCACCAGTATCAGTAAATATGCACAATCTTTGAAGAAGTAAAAGTCATCTAAATAATTCCACAGTAAAGAGATCTGTAACTAATGAAGAGGATGCTGCTAGCAAACAACTTTATATTTCATTGCTTCATCTACAAATAAAGTGCCTGTTGCCCTTGAGAAATAAAGTACTAGTAATATTGCAATATGGAATGGATGGCAAACTGATAACAGGTTCATAGTTACTAGGTATATTCACCAAAAAGGATGGCAGCATCCACCCCCTTTACAACACAGCACAGTATCAGCAATGCGTCTACCTACTGTGGGAGTAGAACCCACAGCCTTCTGCATCAAATGCAAGTACACTACCTGTTGTCCTATTAACAATGCAAGCAGGCTCAGCATAAGCAGCACCTGCAGCTCTCAGCTCCTTGTAAAATCCACTCAATACTCAGCTGTATCTCTGAACTTTGCAGCACAAAAAATCTGGAAAAAGCCAAAATGTATTGGGAGGGACAAAAGCCCCAAAACCAGGGACACACTGTAAACATTGCTTGTATAATGTTGGAAAGTTGCTAGAATAAAATGCTGTGTTACCACCATACCTTTCACTTCCAAGTCTTGAACCAAGGACCCTGTGCAAAACAGTCAGAGCAAGATATTGCTATGCCAAATCAGCTGCTTTATGAAAGAGAGGAAGACTGAAACTTAAATGGCTACCACTTAGTGAATTCAGTTCTCACCATAGCTGCCAACCTCTTAGCATAAAACACCTGAACAAAGCCAATAATGGGGGAATACAGCCCCAAACATATTCAGTGAATTCAGTTCTCACCATACCTCTCAACCTCTTAGCAAAAAACACCTAGACAAAACCAGTAATGGGGGAATACAGCCCCCAAACATATTCAGTGAAATCAGTTCTCACCATAGCTCTCAACCTTAGCACAAAAAACCTAGATGAAGCCAATAATGGGGGAATACAGTCCCAAAAATAGGGACACATTTTAAATATCCATCTTATAAACTTAGAAAATTGCTAGAATAAAAGGTTTTGTGTTACCATGTACTTTCTGAAGAATATGAAGTCTGAAATACAAATGCCTATCATTTTTATTTATTTAACATTTGTTAACCAGGAAAGTCTGACTTGGAACAAAAAAACATTTTTCAGCAGAGGCCCAGGGAGAAACACTCCAGACACATGTCTTTGTAAGATGGGAGGACACCAGAGCACCCAGAGGAAACCCACACAAGCATGGGGAGAACATACAGACTCCACACAGAAGGTACCCCAACCAAGAATCAAACCAGAGAACCTGTAGCTGTCAGGCAACAATGCTACAACTGCACCACTGCACTACTAACTGTTTAAGGAAAAAAATACAGAAACCACAGATTTTATGATGAACAGAACAGAACAAATATGAGGCAAAAATCTACAAATGCTTTACAAATGGTGGTGGGTAGGGAATTCAGGCTCTTGCCACCTTCACCCCAGGTACAGGTTTCAAGCCCACTACCATGTATCCTGAGTTCTCTCTAGCCACCAGTATATAGCAACTGGGGCATTACACACACAGTACCTGACTTCAGTTGAGTGTTTATCCTCAGTCCCATTTAAGTTCCTCTGCAGTATCAGTTCCCTGAGTCCATGTCCCATTCAGTGTTTCCTGAGTCCTGTGCAAGCTAGTGGCTGGTTTCCCATAGGCTCCAGCTTGCAGACAATGCAGTTCGGAGTTCTTCCATTCCATACGGTTGTCACCACATAGACTTCTGGGCATCTTCAGGGCAGAGATGCCTTCCCCGTTATCCGGACTGCCGACACAGCAGTCTAGAGTTCTGTGAATTCCAGGAACTCCATGTGAGTTCCGGGACTTGCAATTTTTTTTCCTACAGTTCCGGGACTCTCGATTTTTTTTTTTTGTTTTTTTCTTCTTTCTACAGCTGGGGGGGGGGTTGCAGTCCTGCAGTCCTATAGCAAGAGCCGCCCCTGCATTCTTTTACCATACTATAAAAATGCCCCTTCTCTTCTATGTCTTCTGTGGGATTATCTGCATCTGACCATGTATAATTTTTTTAATGTATGCTGTTGTGTATTGACTCTATTTTGTGTCAAGTCTTAACTGATTGTATTGCTCTCATATTTTGTTTAACTACATGTCTACTATGTTGTGTGTGGGGCTTTTCTCCTCAGATCTCTGTTGAAAGGGGATATGCAGTCTTGGACATAGTATAGGTAAGTCTCCAGTTTTACACCTTCAGTCTCACCGTTCTAGGACTTCCACTTATGAGTCTCAGAATTATAACTACTACCAGCACTCCTTTTGTAGGGAAGAATTTTATTATGCTGCAAGCAATGCTGCTTCATATGGTCAATGCTGCTGGTGTACATGTATGAGAATGGATCACATCGAACACTGGTGCCAGGTATAATGTCACATTATGCTTCTGGGTGAGTACTGCAAGATCTGTTTCATTATCCTTTCCTTCCATCACTTGTATTTTCTGAAAAAAAAAAGAAAGAAAAAAAAGAGTGATATGGTCTGCCACAACACATACACAAAAATAGCCCTATGTGAGTTAGAGGAGAACTTAAGTGGTCAACACATCCTCTCTGAACAAAAACTCTCTTGTTCCACATAGTTCCATGCTGTTCAAAGTACTGAAAATGCATATGGCTGCAAATGCTCAGCAAGTACTGAACATGCTCAATAGTTAAATACCTCAAAAATAAGGTCTGTCAGACTTGAAATGCTTACTGCTGTAGCATGGCATAATACCTGCCAGGTGTCCAGGGCATGGAGTCATGTAAGGTTTACTCTGTCCTAGCTTGAGTATTTGATTCCTCAGACCAGGATTAAACCTAGACAGCCAAAGGTAAATTCTTGCAGAATTTCCACCTCAAGCGGGTATTATAGCAATACTTTCTGAGACTGTTTTCTAAGTTATTTTATTTTTTTTTAGTATTTGAAAGAGTAATGAACAAGCAAACACTTGGTGTTAGTTGATATGATAGCTCCCTCATGAAGGCTTCTATAATGTAGCATCACGTTCCAGAATTCAATTCTGACCCTTTTTCCATAGGTTTTTTTTTTTTTTTTTTTTTTTTTTTGGAGTTTGCATATTCTTCCATTGCCTGAGTTTTTTTTTTTTGGATAATCTGTTTTATTCCAACACCCAGAAGCATGCTGGTTGATTGCCTATTTTAAACTATTCATACAAATTGCATTACTCTTTACACATGTAGGTCGGTCATAGATGAAAAGTTTTTTTATGGTTGGAAAGGTTTGTTAATGGACCAGCTTACTTGCATGGATAACAAATAAATACAGTTTAAAACTATTCAGTCAGTTGATCAATCAATCAATCAGATATTGCTTACAATGCAGCTGAGAAGAATTGCCCATTTAGTGGTCTTTCATAAAGCACTCAAAAGTCAGTATGCACAGAGAGTTCACCAATGTATCATGGGATTATGTAAATATAGAGACTTCTTTACTCCTGTAATTATCCCCAACAACTCTAACCACAGGGAAGTAAAATATGATCAGATATATTTGTCACTGTATTTATTTATTCCAGGAATCTCAAACTCAGATCATACAGATACATAATGCAACCTTTCCCCTTTACCAGGGAGCCGCATTCCATATACATGGAACATGTCCTTTGTAGACATGGAAGAACTTGTTGCATTACAAGGTGCTCAGTGAATGTAACGTATTGAGCATACCATTAGGAGATATGCACTTGAGCAAATGCAAACATCCAACAGTAATACCATAAATGCATCAGTAACATGTTACTACTATGCACCTTATAATACACATGCAAGTAAATCAAACCCATGATACATTATGCAGTACAGTACAGATACTCACAAGTAAGCAATGACACAGTGCATTCACTAAAGAGGAAAAAATATATAACCTGTTGATTTACATATCCACAATACTTGCTACATATGTGGTTATAGAGCATGCTGTGCAATCATAATGTATATCAAATGCATTTCATTACACCTTTGTATGACATTATCGATATACAACAAGTATCGTGTCAGCTGTCTTATAATCCTACAACCTTTACTACAAGTATGCAACAAGTTCTCATGGGTGACTGGGTAATCATAACTGTTCAGTTCCTTATATTTTACTAGCATGGCATAGCCTTTTATGATAGTATGTGATACTGGTCAGTGCAGCTACTAGTACTGTTAAAGTAGTATGATGCCATACTGTTACAGTTAACGTGTGTACAGTAATTGCATTGCTAATATGTGTGAAGCAATATAACTCTGTTACACACTGCAGTGCACTGCACACATATAGTGATACTGCTGTGGTGAGATGTGATGATTTCTGAAGAATTTATTATTATATTTATTTATTACATTTGTTAACTGGGAAATGTCTGACTGGACAAGGAGCCCGTTATCAGTGGAGGCCTGGGGAGAAAAGTTCCAAAACAGTAAAATACTAACAATAATAATAATTAAACAAAAATGGAAAATACATACTTGAAATAACAGTGTACACATATGCAACCAGTGAAGCATTAACAGAGCACCGACACCATTTCAATAGCATGTACAGTTATGTGCAAAGGTTCATAAGAATCCATGTCCAACAGTGCAGCAGAATGAAGTTGTAAGAAGTTTACTCTTCCTGATACTACAGTTATACAGCATCACCTATGTATTTAACCTCCCCAGGCCAAGGTCATCAGCTGGTATGAACTGGTGAGGACAGGGTGCAACAGAAGTATGAAACTAGGAGACAATATTGCTGCTTACAGATGATGGCTTGACATTATTCAGAAGAGTACTTTTAGTTGTTAGGCATGACCATTTCTTTGGGTGAGTCCACTTACCTTCTAAAGTTGTAAATTCACATTCATCTACTCTGGTCACTGTTCATGGATCCAGGCTTTACTGAGGCTTCAAGAATGGCCTGCTTCATACCAGCTTGGGATTCATGATTATTTCTGCACTTTTTTGTTCAGTGGGTAAAATGCTGAAAAAAATGCTGAAAATATATTTCAGCTAATAGGAATTTAAGCTATTTTTGCAAGGGCAAGCACCCCTGCACCTTTTTTGTGGGTGGAGACCCCCACATACCTTCACTTATACATACCAACTCCATAGTTACACATCAACAGAGGAACAGCAACATCTCCCATTCACTGAAAGTAGCTTTCAGTGAAGAAGCATCAAACTGTTGCCAGATGGAAAAAGAGCATCCAGCTCAAACTCACATTTCCCCAGCCTGTCATCCTCATGCCTCTCCTGAAGAGACATGAGCAAGTACAGCCTAAACAGCCCTCACTTCCACACCAGCTGTTGCAGGTGCTTGGGATATTAATTGAAACTAACTTGAATGGGTCATAGAAAATACCTCATCCCTCTACACCAATATAGCTGGACGTCTCTACAAAACTTTTGGATTTTGGCAGAAATGTTTGGACTCAATAATGGTTTGCAGACATTTGTGTTGTGTGCATTCAGTCCCCAAAGTTCTTAAGAATTGCATGCTAATGAGGTCCACTAATGATATATAGTACTGAAGTGCAAAATATGGCAACCAGAATGTCATAAACATCTGTCAATTCTGAGATGCTCTCATATACGGGAATATATCTACAAAGAGAAATAGTGTGGCTGTCTAATACCAACGAATGTCCACTTATTTTATTTCACATCAGTTGTGCTGAATCACTATTAAGCCTGTGTACAACATGTACTGTACTGGTCTTACCAAGTGTTTGTTGTAGGTGAAGATTTTTATAGAAGATGCCACTTGTATATTTTGATATTGCTTACATTTCTGAGACTTCCTTTGGCTTTCATTAAGCTGAGCACCAGACCTGCTGTTAGTAAATTTGCTGTTCCTCATTCATAACACTGTCATAAACTCAGAGTCATTCAATTTACATACTGCACTGCTTCTGTTATTGATTAACTACTGTATTATTAGTGATATAGCAGCAATACAGCTCTTGCTCGCCATATGTGCATTCATCTGTTGCTTATTTACTTCTGCCAGATGTACCTGCTTTCTTCATTTTCAAAGTTTCTGTATGCTGACTTACCAATCAGTCAGCTTTCTTTCGCTTAACTTTAGAATTATTTAGCATTGGTTTATTTTATTGCAGATATCAGTCATCCAGATAGCCCTCTTCCTGTTTCAGTTCTGAATTCTGGAGACATGAACTGAATGCCAGCAGTATCAGTGGCTAGAGAAGTCCACTGACACACCCCAAAAAGCAGGTTTTCCACAGGTTCAGTGCAGCTATACAGCAGAACCAATGCAAAATATGAAATAAGGCCAATCATAATTCAAAGAATAGCAGTTGCTGCAAACAACCTACTCACTATAAGCAAACTGCCCATTTATGGGCAGTACCAGAAGCATCTTATATAGGACATATATTACATGCTCAAGAGCCACATCTGGTCCTAGTAGTTTCACACCACTTATTCACTTGTTAATAGGATGAGTCAGCCAGTCTAAGAACTCTTTTTAGCCACAACCCTGGCCAGAATGCAGCATATAGTATGTGTATATAATCAATTAATGCAGGAGTTATTATTATTGCATACAGCTGAGAGTTAATATATAAGTAGATATGGTCTTCTCACATGGCTACTCCTTGGGCAGTTTAGTTTAATGTGCTAGAAGGTTTCTGGCTTAGCATCATAATGACTATATAGGATGTCTTCTTCAAACAGGAACTCATTCTAGCAATTGATCATGTATAGTGCAAAATGGCTTAAAGAATCAACTGCTATTCTTGTCCACTGAAGGATCTAACACATTTTAAAATCCACAAACAAAAGGATAGCAATAACTGATAATAAATATAAACTTTATAACGTACTTTGACATCATTATGTAGCTAGAAAGATAGATAGATAGATAGATAGATAGATAGATAGATAGATAGATAGATAGATAGATAGATAGATACTGTCTGAATAGGACATGTAAACATGCTGCTAATACAGGACAATCTATGAATTATACTTTAGTTAAAAAAACTGTTCCTTAACGCCTTTAAACTACTTATACATGAATACCACAGATTTTAGAATTTAGCTGCTAATTCTGTCCTTGTCCTTGAATAGGAAAATATTTTATACTCATTTTATGAACTAAGAATTTGTCTACGTTTATATATTTTGGAAATATTACTTCTAACAAAATGATGCCTGCATTTTGTTCCCTGATGATACATGTCAGAGTAGATCTTCACTGCAGAAATGAATGCCATTGTCAGACAAAGAATAATGTTTCAGATTATAACTTGGTACAGGAATTGCCATACAAGAAAAAGAAAGAAAGAACAATAAGATGCAAACACATCCCAAATACAGTATTAAACAGCATGTAAAAAAAAACAAGTCTGACAATAAACATGTATGGGAAAAAAAGGAAACCTTGTGGTACCTTTAAAAATAATTATTTAATTAACTAAAAGTAAAAACAAAACTTCCCTGACGAGGACATAATTGGATACACACAAATTACCACAGATCTACAAATCACTCCTTAAAGACATGCCACAGGTATTTTTGAATGCATTCAGGTCAATAAAGATGGACTCTACTAACGGTAGACTTGATATATTTCAGCCTTTTTAACAAAACTTCCCTGACGAGGACATAATTGGATACACACAAATTACCACAGATCTACAAATCACTCCTTAAAGACATGCCACAGGTATTTTTGAATGCATTCAGGTCAATAAAGATGGACTCTACTAACGGTAGACTTGATATATTTCAGCCTTTTTTTGGTGGGCTTATCAGTATAGCATAGGTGGTGACTTTAGCTTTTCTTTGAAACACATTTCTTATGACAAGCTTAATGCCCATTATGTTATAAGAGAGTCCTATATAAAGTTACAGTAAAAAGCAATTAAGTCACAAAGCAAAGTCATTAAAAAAAAAATCAGATTTCTTGGTAAGACAGTGCCATAAAAAAATACAAACATCCCTTGATGAAAGCATTGTAATCCCAGCAGCTGTAATTCATTTCCCCATAACAAAAATACAAAAAAGAAGTTATGTCTTACCACAACATTCCATCTGTGTGATAGATCTTCATTCATTCCTTACTCATAGGACTTTGCTTCCGTCTTCGGAACCGACCTGGCCAATGCACAAGCTCATGCCAGCCAAAAACACACAAGCTAAGTCCTACCCATAGTGCTCCTCTTCTCCTTCTCTTCAGATTGAGTTTGCCCACCCAGTATAAGACAGTGGAGATAACAGAGGTAGTTGAGACAATGGAGGCCTTATCTGAGCAAATACCTTATCAGGCAGACAGGTCCAAATGATCCACCAGGAGTCATTAGGCAGGGAGGTGGAGAGCGGGGCATAAGGAATGAATGAAGATCTACAACACAGATGGAACATTATGGTAAGACATAACTTCTTTATCTGATGTTGTAAATCTTCATTCGTTCCTTACTCATAGGTCAGAGACCCCAGCTACTTGCGTCCTGAGTGGCCCCATGGAAGAATATTCCTGAGCACCATTGAACCATAAGATGTTCTTCCCATGGAGGCCATACCCAATTTGGAATGAGTGATAAAGTATGGGGGGGGGGGTTGCCCAAGTGGCCGCTGTGGAAATGTCATCCATAGAAGCTCTGGAATGAAATGCCACTGATGTGGCCATTGATCTGGTGGAATGAGCTTTGATTCTAGAAGGCAAAGATAATTTGCTCTGTTGATAGACAAAGGTAATGCAATCTTCTTAACTATTTCGACAAGGTGACTTTGGAGACAGCTTTCCCCCATCTGGGACCTGAAAAAGCTATGAACAGTTGATCCAACTTTCTGAAGGGTTTAGTTCTGCCCAAGTAAAAACTAAGCTGTCTTGGTACATCCAACATGTGTAACTGGCATTCACCTCTGTTGTAAAATTCAGGAAAAAAGACTGATAAATCAATGGACTGGGTGAGACCTGAATTTGAGATAACTTTGGGCAAAAAGGAAGGGTTAGTACGAAGTGATACTCTTTCTTTGTGGAAAATCAAGTAAGGTTGGTTGACACACAAGGCCTGCAGTTCTGATACCCTCCTGGATGAGGTGATAGCCACTAGGGATAAGGTTTTCCATGATAAAAACTTTATGTCACATAAGACGGAAGGTTCAAAGGGTGAGCAGGTCAAATCTTGTAGGACTAAAGTCAAATTCCATGGTTCAGTTGGAGTTCTAATAGGTGGCTTGAGGTGCATAATTCCTTTCTTGAAGGTTTTGCAAAGACAGTGAGACATTAATGAGGAATCATTGAAACCATTATGGAAACTGGCGATAGCCACCAGTTGGACTGCAATAGTAGACGCTGAGGCTCCTGCATGAAGTAGGGTCGACAGGTATTCTAAAACTTTATGGACCGGCATTGAAAAGGGGTCTAGTCCTTGTTCCTTAGCCCAAACTGTAAATCTGGCCCATTTGCTATGATAAATGTTTCTGGTGGAGGGTTTATAGGAAGCCAGAAGAATCTTTTGGACTGGGGAAGATAAGTGTATTTGCCTGGCAATAAATGGAAATGGAGCTACCAAGCTATTAGCTAGAGGCTGTGAAGGCTGGGATGAACCAGCCCCTGTGGGTGAGATAGGAGTCCTGGGAACGGGTCCAGGATCCACGGACGGTGAACCAAATGAGACCAAAGGAAGGGAAACCAAACTTGGTGGGGCTAACAAGTTGCAATGAGGATGACTTTGCTTCTCAGCCATTGCTCTTTCTTCAAGAACTGTGGTATGAGTGGAATGGGTGGAAAGGCATACAGTAGACCTGGGGGCCAATCGTGAATCAGAGCATCTCTCGGTGACTCCCCCTGTGGGGGAATTAGGGTGAAGAAGCTGCTGCATTTGTGGGTGAAGGGGGAGGCAAATAGGTCGCAGCAAGGCTGGCCCCAATGACAAAAAGTTTGAGTCATTACTACAGTGTTGAGAGACCCCTCGTGAGGCATCAGCATTTTCCTGCTCAGTTTGTCTGCAATCAGATTGGAATTCCCAGGAATGTGCATTGCTAATTGAAAGTGGTTGGAAGATATCACCCATTGCCACACTCTTAGGGCTTCCCGGCATAAGGTACAGGATCTGGTTCCACCTTGCTTGTTGATGCAACAGACTACTGACATATTGCCTGATTGGATGGCAGTTGTTCCAGATGAGGGGGTTGTTTGGAATGCTTGTAATGTTAAGAGCACCACCCTCAGTTCTAGGACATTGATTTGCAATTTGGCCTCTATGGGGGACCAAGTGCACTGGACGATCCTTCCTTGAAAATGCCCCCACCACCCCATCAGGGAAGCATCTGTGGTCTCTGTGGCTTTGGGTTGGGGGTGAAAAAGGTCGACTCCAAAACTCCTCCTCTGGCTTCATCCACCAACTCAAATCCTGCTTGCATTGACTTGTTATGCGAATTGGGTGTGACATTGGATGTGTTAGAAGAGACCATTGAGAAGATAGGAGCCATTGCAGTAGCCTCATTATGGAACCTTGCAAGAGAGACCAGTGGAAATGTAGCTGCCATGGAGCCCAGCAGTTGTAGATCCGGTCTGGCTGGGACTAGGTGTTGAGAAAGTATTATTTGAAGTTGAGCTCTCAGTTTTAGCAGCCCGAGAAGAGGCAGGGCAACTCGGCAAGAGATTGTGTTGAACATTGCCCCAGTGAACTCTAAGGTTTGAGTCGGTACCAGGTTCGATTTTCCTATGTTTATAGAGATTCCCAGTCTTTCTACCAGGCCTTGAGTGTACGATAAGTCTTGAAGCAGTAGACTCCTGGTTGGAGCAGTGAGGAGTCAATCATCTAGGTATCCTTGTAGTCTGAGGTGAGCTACTACTACTGCCATGCATTTGGTGAACACTCTGGGGGCTGTGGAGAGACCAAAGGGCAGTACTCGAAACTGATGGCTCCCACCCAGAAGGGGAGGTATCTTCTGGACCATTTGTAAATTTTTATGTGGTAATACGCCTCCTGAAGATCTATAGAGCACATCCAGTTATCCTTCTTCAGGAATGGAAGACTGGACTGAACCATGACCATCTGGAATTTCTCTTGTCTGACAAACTTGTTTAGAATACTAAGATCCAAAATTGGTCTCCAAGTCCCCTGCCTTTTCTGGCACTAAAAATAATCTCGAGTAAAAAACAGATCCTATCTGGTCTGGTGGGACTACGTGGATTACTTTTTTTCTAGCAGCTTTTGTACTTTTAGCACTGCTGCATCTCCCTGATTTGGTGGAATGTTGGGGATTCACCTTACAGGCTTGGGATAAAGGTCGAAGGGAATATGGCATCTTCTGGTCATATTTCTCTGCACCCAGGAGTCTGAAGTTATTAATTGCCAGGCCAAGACAACAATCGGGCCACTCTTCAGTAGCACTGATAGGGCTGACCAGAGAAGGAATCTCTGGAACCCTGGTTACACGGCCCCCCTCTGCCATGATAGGGGTGTCTCCCATATGAGTTTCCCCCTCTGCCTCGGGGGGATTGTTCACCACGTGTGTTGTGGAAAGGTCCTTGTGATTTCTTGAACCACATCTTTCTGCCCCTCTGATTCCTGGAGTAGGATCATTGAGGGGCTGAAAAATGTATGCCCATGACAGATAGGGTCTTTCCGTCTTTCTCACACCTGGATAATGTGTCCTTAACTTTAGGGCCAAATAAGGAAGATTCATCAACAGGAGCATTGACGAAGGAAGACATGAAGGGGTCCAAGAAGTCACATAAGCGCATCCAGGTGTGATGTCTCATAACAACGCCTGAAGCAGCTGCTCTAGCTGCTCCCTCAGTTGTATCAACCACATGGAGGAGTTAGAAATGGACTCTAGGGTAGCAAGCTGAGAGATGACTTTATCCCGCACCTTATCAGGTAATACCCCTGCCAAAGTACCTGAAATTCTGAAATCAGGTCCCTCTGGAGACTTGTGAAATATGCTGTGTAATTCACAGACCATATGGCAAAGGTCACTGAAGCATATGTCCACTTTCCCAATCTGTCTATCGTCCAGAACTCCCTGTTTGGAGGATGGACAGTCAAACTTTCTTCCGCAAGTTCTTTCTTGGTGGCCACTACCACAACCATGGAGTCTACTGTCTAACCTTTCAACCAATGGGGGTGGTCTTCTGGTGGGGAAAGAATCTTATCAGGCCCCTGGGGAATCGGCTCAACATTGTCAGGGGCCTTCCAGGCACGATGCATAATGAGCTTAATTAGTTCATTTGCAGGTGGGGTCACCCAGGAAGTAGAGGGTCGAGCACAGAAGGCTTGTAAGAATACAGATTCCTCAGTAGAAGAGTTGATGGGCTTCCAGTCACCCCTCTGTTTTATTATCTCCAGTGTGTCTCCAAAGGAGACATCTTCAGGTGCCGATCATGGGGACCCTTCTCCCTCATCAAAATCCATATCTTCGGTGAGGGATTCCTTAGGGGAATCAACGTGCTTCCTCTTACACGTTCTCTTTTGGGGTGGCTCCTCTGTGGAGTCTTCTGAGGAGGACTCTGAAGAGCAGGTGCCCTGAAGCATGGTCTCTTGCTCCTCACATGCCCAAAGTCCCTGCATAGTGGACTGCATCAACTGCATGCTAGAGGAGAGAGAGAGAGAGATCAGGTTCTGATGCTGGAGGTGCCAACTGCATGCTTGTGTAAGCAAGGGCCCTCTCCATAACCTGGAAGGCAGGCCCACCCAAAGAGGGATGGGAGCCTGGAACTGAGAGTGACATCCTCAGAACCGGGGTCACACCACGCTCCGATGAGCCCACCACCAGGCTAGGAGCCTCAAGAGAACCAGGAACTGCCAGAACAGCCAGAGCCATAGATGGTGCCATAGAAAAATTCAGCAGCACCAAACTAGGAGTCATGGTGCCGACAGACCAGTCACGGTCCTGAGGGTGGATCGGCTCCCAGTGGAGTGGAGTCCAGAAGGGAGGCTCCAGAACCATGAAGGGAATTGTCACAGGAACCAAAGGCATAGACACCAGGGTAGACTTCGAAATGGAGGGCTCCAAAGCTTGGGAAGAGGTTGAAGGAGGATATGCTGGAGACTGTGCAGAGACAACATCGGCTCCAGGTGGGGGGGGGGGATTCTGGTCAGGGATGGAATTCCTCTAGCTGGCAAAAGTTGATCGACAAACCTCACTATGTCTAATTCAGCGAGACTCCTGGTGGACCCATGTAAATACTCTGGAAGGAGAGTTTGGTCTGTCCAGAAAAGGGCTATAGTGTTGTCCAAGGAAGGGATCAATAGTTGGTGAGTATCTAGTCCTAGGCAAAATTTCAGATTTTGGTGCCGAGAACAGAACCAATATCGGTGCTGAGATTGTGTCTGGTACTGAGGATATAGTCGGTACCGAAGCAGGTGTAGAAATTGTCGGTTCAGTAGTTTCCGGTGGCTTTGGCGCCAAACTAGTCATGGGCGCTGGAACCTAAATAGTCAGTGCAGATAATTTTGCCCTTTTCGGTTCATAAACAGTCTGAGAGTGCTTCGGTTCCATAAAAGTCGGAGAGGTTGGAACCGAATGGCTTCTCTTTTTCTTATCTTTTCTGGGAGGTTGTGAGACCTCCACCACAGAAAGGGCCTCAGAAAAGGGGTTTTTAGCAAGCCCTCAAGAATGAGTTTGTTCTTGCGCTCAGCAAGAGTGCGTGAACTAAAATTTTTACACAAGTCACAAGGAGGTTGAGTCTGGAGGTGGGAAACTCCAAGGCAGTAGACACACATTAAGTGTCCATCCAAATTGGGCATTTTCAACCCCCACTTCTCACATTGTTTAAATCCAGTTATTCCTTTTTTGTCTGACATATTTTAGGTAACAACAGTTATAGAAAAACAGTCAGATACAAACAGAAAATGAGAGAAGAGAGAGGAATATAAAAAAAAAGTGCGTGTGTGTGTGTGTGTATATATATATATATATATATATATATATAAATAACTGTACTTAAACTGCCAAAAACAGATAGGAGAAGGATAAAGGTCACAGATAAGAAGAAAGATATATAATCGTAAGAAAGGGTACAAAGTACAAAGTAAATTCAAGGAAGATATGAAAAAATACCAAAAAATCTATCACGTAGCTGAGAGAGATGGCTTGGCATGTCTTGAAAAGTACACGGCAAACAAAATCTGAAGAGATGGAGAAGAGGGGCACTATGGATAGGATTTAGCTTGAGAGTTTTTGACTGGCACGAACTTGTGTATTGGCCAGATCAGTTCCTGTGTGTGTGCAAGGAGAATGTAGCATGTGTGGTGGTGTTTTGTGTGTTTTTGTATGTAGTGCAACCTCAGAGTTAGAATATTTAAGTGGGGGGGGGTGTGGGGATGCAGCGCCCCACATGGGTGCAGGGGGGCTTGACCCCCATCCTTTATGTAGGACAGAGCTTGTGTTTGTGTGTGGGGAGGAAGGTGTGTGTTTGTGTGCAGCAGAAGTGGTAATTCAAAATGTCCGGTATGTGAGATTTTGAATTTCGTGCTCTCAGTTTTTGTTCTTTGCTGGATTCGACTTTATGGGCACAAAATACTGAAATTCGATATTTCAGTATTTCGAGCTTCTAAAGTGAATCCATATATACATATATATATATATATATATCATATATACATATATATATATATATATATATATATATATATATATATATAATAAATATATAAATATATATATATATATATATACATACACACACACACACACACAAAAATATATTATTTTTTCCAGACTGCTTTGTGTGAACCATCAATCCACTAAGCAATTGCTTTCAAGATCATAGCTAATGCAAATTACTCTTTGTTAGGGATTGCCAAGGAAAGATTCCAAGCAGAACACCACAGAGCTGCAGAGTGCCCACAGCATATAAAACAACTGCCAATATGTAGATGATAAAAACAAATACTACCCCTGGTTTAAATGACATAGTTTCATTGAGTAGTGTACTTAAATTAAGAGCAGTTAAGTTATGAACATGGTAAAATCTAAGAACCCAGGTATTCCATTTTTAAAGTGAGTTTTTAAGTGATTCTTACTAAGGGGTCTTTATTATTTTTTCAAATATAACTAGTTTGATATATTTTATTTATTTATATTCAGACATTTTTTATATCTACTGTTAAATACTTTAACATCCAAACTTCATTGGTCAAGTAATGCATTAATTGTCTGTTGACATGATTATTAGTTGTCACATGACTTATTAGTCAATTAGTAATACTATTTAAGTGGATGTTTTAGTATTGTTATCAGTTCTGAGGAAGTCCCTGAATTCACTGGGACAAAAACACTTAACTTTGTTGTGAATAAACTTGTTTCTATCATCTACAGGTTTGCAGTTTGATATGCTATTTGCACTTCTCCAGCTATGTGGTATTCTGCTTGGACTCTCCCCTCAGCATATTTTTTTTTGTTTTTGGTCTTACATTTGTCCTGGTTGCTCTCATTTCCTTTGGTCTTTGTCAGAGAATTCAATACTTTTTTTAACCCCATGGCTCCATATGATTTTTAACTGTGATAGTAAGTTTATTAGATGAGCATAAAAAGTTATAAATACTTTTTTTTCAATTGTACTGACTTTTTCCAGAAATCAATGCATTTTTTGTAAAATATATATTTTGTTAGCAATATAATTTTATTTAATTCAAGTATATCTTCAAATGTGAGAAGAAGTTATAAGTTTAATTCAGTTTATTACTAACAATATATCTAAATGATTCTCTGTTGTTGTCATAATTCTTCATCTTCTTCTTGTTCTGAATCATATCAAGTCTGTCCGTCTTGCCCACACTCTTCAAAGCCATGAATGTTGGTGAGCTCACGTGTCACCAATAATCCCCCACCTTCATTCATGATCTGTTCATCTTAAGTAGCAACCACCACATCCTTTTACTTCTTTTCCCCATATCTTTTCCAAATCTGCTTTACTGCTTAGTCTGATTTCACTCACCTTCTCTTCTCCCCTCTTCTCCTCTCCAATCACAATCCATCTGCACAGATCTTATTCTCTTCCTGAGTGCCAGCAAGTGACTGACATGGGCTGAATTTCCTCACATCCCAATCGTGTACTCACTATCACCCCGCAGGTCCTTCGTCAACACTCCTACAATTAACTAGACCTAGGTTACATGACCCATCTCGGCCCCTCATGTTTCTTCCAGCCCAATTTTCTTCCTTCCAGTTATTTTCTCTCTTCCATTTTAGTTCCTTCACTTATAGCTATTGGAGTACTGACTGTTGTGACACAATTCTCACTGTGTGATTGGTAGACTACTCGATGCCCCCTAAATAGATAGTGCTCTCTGGCATCTGTCCCACTACCAGATCCTTGCCTTTCTCTTTTGTCTGACTTGTCATTATTTCAGTACTCTCCTTTATCTCCTTACTTCTCAATCAGACCCCCCCCCCCATCTATCTCACCTCAAAAGAGCTGTAAAATGAAAGATGAGCTGGAGGGGGATGATTTATGACTGATGTTAGCAAATAAAAATGATGGGGGATCCTGAACACAATGCTAAGGAAGCACTTGAAGTGTTGCTCTACAGATGTAATCAGAGATGCCTTGGGCAGATAACATTTAAAGAAGGAAAGAAGCAGTGGGTATACATTAAACTGTAATGGTTAGATGAGTGAACCATGAATCTTCTTTCTAGGACATCCTACTGCTATACACCTCTCCATGACTAATAATTTTAATTTTCAAAAAGTCTGCAATGCATTTCTTAAACATACATGATGCATAATTGCACATCATTTGTGTGGTCTCACAAACAGTACCTCTTTTTCCTCCACTCTCTCCCCAGCAGTACTTTTCCAGTCCTAGATTCTTTGTTATGCTTTTATCATCTACCTCCTTATGCATGTTGAATATTTTTTTTTTTTAGTAGTGCAACCATCAGGATGAGGCCTTCCCTTACCTGGTTAACTAACTATATATTGAGAAATCCAGATGGTGCAGGTAGAAAAGGACGCTGAATTCACCCTGGTAAATGCAGAGAGTTTCTAAGTGTGCCACATTCTTTAGCCAAACAAAAGTAAAACATATTAATGTCCAGAAAGATAGCATTAATCATTCCCAGTGCCTTCAGTGTACTTCTATCACTCTTAATGCATATAATGAATATTTAATTTTGCCTCCAGACATGGGAATCATTGAATAGGTATTGCCTTCTGCATTACAACAGAAAATATGCTATATCTATATATGTAGCCTCATGCAGCTGTTAGTCACAATCCCTGCAGCTGTTATTCACAATCCCTATGGTCTACCGAAACAGGAGCTATATCCAGTTATGTTGAGATTTCAGAGGGAATAATAACATAGTATGTGAGAGGGGAGGTATTAGAATCTGATCTTTACCAACAATCTTTGGTGATAATGGATGGAAACTGACAACTACTTGCAATGTATTCAAATACTTCACCCCCTCTTTCAGTCTTATTTCATCACTTCAGTTTTAGGCTCGGTAAGGAGTTCAAATGTAGCTGTGAAAGCTGAAAAAAATAGTGTTGTTAAATTCGTTAACATCTCTACAGCCTAGTGATGTGAGAAGTACTATATACAGACTGCTGGAGGTAAAAACAATGAACTGGTGAAGAAGGCAATGAGAGTAGTAAGCAAACCAACGGGGTTTAATCCAGAAGCAAACACCCCAAGGTACTAAAAAGTACACACAAACTGCAAACCAACGATAAAAGTAAAGCGCTTTTCATCCTGCTCACTAGCAGGACTTCTTCGGATAAAAAACGTCATGAAAACTTCATCATTAAATACTAAGTAAAAAAGTGGGCATTGTAAGCCATACAAGTTACACTCAATTAACTTAAAGAGACATTACTCACTGTGGTAAACAAGTTGTGATTTAAAAATGCAAAATGCAAGTTACATATATTTGCAACAAATTTCTACCTCTTCTAGCAAGATATGTAATCAATAATTAAGAAATAAAAAGCTTCATTGTTAACAACAGTGTTAACAGAACTAAAGTTAAAGTCTGAAACACACACTGAAGTTTGTTGAAGTCTGAAACAAGCAGTTGCCACATTACTACTGCACCAACTAAACGTCTAAACGCTAACAAGTAGACATGTCAAGGGTCTAGAAAAACAAGTAGTGCAAAGACAAAGTGAAAAATAACTAAGAATAAACAATAAAATAATAATAGATAATACTATTGCAGACCTTGTAACATAGGTTTAAATGTTACACTTTCTTTTCTCTAAAAGGTATTACGGGTGTTGTGTATAAACATTTACAGTGTACTAGCATCTCATATTCTCAAGTTTAAGTATACATGCCAAAGATACTACTTCATTCAAACCCGAACTAAAACAAGATCCAGTACGAAGTTGCCAACACAATTCAAGTTGTTCCAATAATAAAGATGTAGGTCCACCTCTATTATCATCAAACACTAAGTCAATGGCTCTAAATAAGAAAGAATGATGTGGATATGACACTATATGTCTTGCCAGAGCATTATCTAAGCTTTGATTTCTGATTTTATACAAATGCTCGTAAACACATTCTTTCAACTTACGGCCGGTTTTACCGATGTAGAATGCGGTACAACCTGAGCATTGGGCCACCTAGTCCACAGATTTAGACTGGAAAGTAAACCTAGAGTGGGTCTTGTAAACAGTGTTTCTAATAATTACCTCCTTGCCTGTACTCATGTGCTTGCAATAATTGTACATTTGGCATTTGTACATACCACATTTCCAATTTAAAGCTAGTTTGTTGACCTCTAATAAACTTTTCAAGTTGGAACCACACTTGTATGTAATTTAGGGCTGTTTTCAAACCTGTTAGCAATATGGGCATCTCTTCTAATTATTTCCCAATTTTTGTATAGGATGTACTTTATCTCCTTAGCATCACTACTAAAAGGGGTAATCAGACTAATTGTGTATTCGTATTTGTCAGGACGACTAGAATCAATTGTTTCAGTATTATTGAGACTTAAACTAAGAATTGGCCTATAAAGGCCTTGTTCTCTCTTAGTGCTGACTTCATCACAGATCGTGTCTATCAGGTCCTCAGGGTAACCCCTTTTGAGAAACATGTCCTTTAGTTTTTGACTTTCGTATAAAAAGTCTGACTCAAGTGTGACCATACGTGCAGCACTCACAAGCTGTCCCTTGACAACAGATTTTTTCTGGTGCCAAGGGTGACAGCTGCTGTAATGGAGAAATGAACTGGAATATGTGTGTTTTCTACAGATTTTAGAAACATATGAATTTTTTGTTTCGTCTTTGCTCAAATCAGCATTCAGGTAAGAAATCTGGTCTGTGTCAGATACAAAGGTAAAAGAAAGGAAGCTAGTTGTACTGTTAAAATAATCTACCAATGTTATTGCATCATCCCTGTTACCATTGAGTAGTATAAAGATGTAGACAAGGAAGCGGGTGTAAAAATGGATCTGCTTCTTTATATCAGGTTTATTAAAGATAAACTCATGCTCCCATGATTCTGTAACCAAATTTGCATAGCTAGCACGACACGGGGACCCCATTGCCACTCCTGTTTTTTGGACGAAGTATTTGTTGCTAAATGTAATGTAACTGTTGTTAAAAATAATGTCCAACATTTCCTCTAATAGGTTTACTTCTTCTGATGGTGCTCCCTTAGCCCTCAGTAGCCTACTGGTCCATTCAATCCCTTCATCATGTGGGATTGAAGAGTAAAGGTCCTGGACATCAACGGTTAAGAAATTCAAAGAATGACTGTAGTACAAATTGTTAATTTGGGCTAAAAATGACCAAGAGTCTTTACAGTTTGTTGTTCCTGGGTCACATCTTTTTTTAAGGGTTTCATCTACCCATTTCGCCCAAGGGTACGTTGGACTAGACCTTGCATCTACTAATGGTCTCATTGGTGGATTACCAATGTTTTTGTGTAATTTGGGAACACCAAAAAGAATAGGAGTTCTAGGGGCTGCCATGCTAAGGTACTTAAAAAGGTCAGAAGTAATCCTGGCTTCCAAAAACATCTCATATAAGTGTGATTTAATTTTAGAACAAGCTTGATTTAATTCATTACGTGATACGAGCTGGTAAGTAGGACTATTGACTATCTTTTCCATTTCGTTAATGTAGTGATCAGTGTACATCACTACTAACCCACCACCCTTGTCTGGTGACCTAATCTGAACAGGAGTCTGTTGGATTAAGTGTAACAAGTCACGTTATTCTCTAGAAATGTTAGGGGGGGGGAGATGAAACTTTTTGTTATTAGATCTAACACTAGATGAGTTGGAAAAGTCCAACTCACAAATTTGTTCAAACAATAGCAACGTAGGATGAAGAGGAGGGCAAAATGTACTAGATGTATGCAAAATGCTACTCTGTATGTAACATTGTCACCAAACATTAATGACAAGTTTAACTTTCTGACATACAATTTTAAGTCAATTAGTATTTTTGCCAAGTCAACCCTTCTAGATGGAACAGATGTATTCCCCTTTGTTAACAGTTTAACCAAGGGTGGGTCAATGACAATGTCTGTATAGTTGTAGATTTTAAAGTCCTTATCTACATTCAAAACAATTTCTTTAAGCTTGAAATTTGGAAGTTCTGTTGTGTTCAAGTGTGGCAAACTCATCTCCTGCGCCTGTGGTTCTTCGATCTCAAGTTGTACTGAGAGGCCGGGTCCTGAAAATTTTGGGCATTTTGGACTGGCAGAACTTCTCGTGAAACAGTATCAGATCTTTGACTGGGATGGTCCCCTTGGGGCACATTCAGAGTAGTCTGTGAACTGCACAAAACATGTTGATTTCCAACTTGTGTATTTTGAATACTATTAATTTGACTGTAGTTGTTAATTTTAAAAACTTGTGAAGGTGGAGGTTGAGGATAAGCAACGCCTTCTTTATAAGCTGTACGGTCTCTGTTAAGCTTTTTCATCTTAACTTCTCTTAGTTTAATTAAATGTTGATCAATACTAACAAAAATCTGTCATAGTCAAACACATAACGCCCAATGTCAGGATGTTGTTTAATACTGCTGTCTAAGGCGGTTGCTTCCTCAAGTAGGTGGTCAATAGTTATTTGGTAATGTTTGACTATTAAATTAAGCAAGTCTAACCCTTGTTTGTTAAACATAGAAACAAGTTCTTGGTGAAACACAGACCCGGCTGATAAACTGGTAGGGTACTGACAAATTCTTAAGCCCTTAGGCACAATACTTTCATTAATACATTGATGACGATATGCCACTTCCAGTAAAAGTTTTTTATATTTAAACAAAATTTTGTCCTGTGCCTTCAGTAACATGGTTTTGAACCTGGGTGGGTTGTGTATTCACGAGCTGCATTGGTTCTTTAAGCCACTGGTCGAAAGAAGGACTACCGTTTAAATCCACATTCCTAGATGTTTGAAAGTTCGGTGAATGCGTCCGCTCTGATGTATTCCTGTTAACGATGGTGACTGAAGGGTTAGGTAAAGCCATTATACTCGTGTGACCATTCGGTCCCCCATTCAAAACATTAATGGCTACATGCTCGGCTGAAGTGCCTGGAACTACTACAGTAGAAGTGGCTGATACTGCAGTATTAGTTTTGGCAAAACAGTTAACACAATGTGGTCCAAAAACACAGCTTGTAAGACCATTCGGTCCTTTGTTTACTAAGCTGTTACCTGGTTCATTGGAATTTGAACCATTACTAAATGCAGGCACTGTTGTATTGTTAATGGGTAGGCAAGCCTCCATTCTATTAGCATCTCCTCGATTGGAATTGTTTTGAGTAGCAGAAGGCATAGCTGGTGGAAAAGAAGGTGTGGCATCCATGCGGTTTTGCAGTTGTGGTTGCAAACTGGCTTAAGGACAGAACCCACAGGGTTAGAGTTGCTGGCGCTGTGTCAGACTCCAAGCCGGTCACAAGTGGTGTCCCACAGGGCTCGGTCCTTGGCCCCCTATTGTTTGGCATCTACTTCTCAGAAGTACAGGCCAACATGGGAGGACTTTGGCTGACAAAGTTTGCAGATGACTGCAAACTGGGCGCCATAGTGGAAAGTGCATCGGACACTGATATCCTTCAGAAGGGACTCACGGAAACAGATAGCTGGTGCCAGAGCCATGGCCTGAAGTTAAACGCCAAAAATGTATAGTCATACCCTTCGGGAAAAACAAGGTAACCCCAAGCTACCATATAGGTGGCAATCCACTAAGCACAGAAGAGGTTATCAGGGACCTGGGGACCCAGGTTGACAGTGGCCTTTCTTTTGACACTCACATTGCTAAAGTGGTTAGAAAGACCTTCTACATTGCCCACCTGATCATGAAGGGATTCACATCCAGATCTAGTGAGGTCATTGTTCCCCTGTACTCTTCACTTATCAGACCAATGATCGAGTACAATGCCCCATTCGGGATGTATCTCACCCGACATCTGCAGCAATTGGAGAGACCCCAAAAGTTCCTCACCAAAAGGATAAAGGGACTCCAAAATCTGTCATATGCTGCCAGATTGAAGAAACTCCAGCTCTATTCAGTCGCATACCGTCTGCTCAGAGGTGACATGTGCCTGACATACAAGGCCATGTCCAACCCGGATTTAATGGACATGCTCCACCTCAAAAAATCCAAATCCACCAAAACCACTAGAGCAAGCGACTTAAACCTTAGCACGGATATAAATAGGACGTGCTGGAGGGATAGATTTATCACTCAGAGACTCCCTATGCTGTGGAATAAAATCCCGGTCCATGTGAGGCAGAGCACCTCGCTGACTCTGTTCAAGAGAAATCTAGACCTGTGGATGGGAGATCGTAGGTTTACCCCGGGAATCATCTCTGGGTCACTGCTGGACAGAGGCACAACAAACTAATGGGCACAGTATTTTTTCATATAAGGGGTGACGTAAGCCACAATAATTTGGGCTAGGCTTATAAATGCCTTAGGGCAGATAGCCTAGTATAAACCTATGAACCTATGAACCTATAAAGTTGCTCAATGAGCTGGGTTGAATAACCCAGACTCTCCGGTTGAGAAGCTGGTGGTGGTGACAAAGTTGGTGTGCTACAGGAACTCTCAGAAGGCATGAAAAACAAACACAAACAGACTAAAGTGCTTTTCATCCTGCTCACTAGCAGGACTTCTTCAGATAAAAAATGTCATAAAAACTTCATTATTAAATACTAAGTAAAAAAGTGGGTGTTGTAAGCCACACAAGTTACACTCAATTAACTTAAAGAGACATTACTCACTGTGGTACACAAGTTGTGATTTAAAATGCAAAATGCAAGTTACATATATTTGCAACAAATTTCTACCTCTTCTAGCAAGATATGTAATCAATAATTAAAGAAATAAAAAGCTTCATTGTTAACAACAGTGTTAACAAAACTAAAGTTAATTAGAGTCTGAAACAAACACTGAAGTTTGTTGAAGTCTGAAATAAGCAGTTGCCACTTTACTATTGCACCAACTAAACGCCTAAATGCTAACAAGTAGACATGTCAAGGGTCTAGAAAAACAAGTAGTGCAAAGACAAAGTGAAAAAACTAAGAATAAACAATAAAATAATAATAGATAATACTGTTGCAGACCTGATAACTTAGTATTTAATGATGAAGTTTTTATGACATTTTTTATCTGAAGAAGTCCTGATAGTGAGCAGGACGAAACGTGCTTTATTTTTATTGTTTGTTTGCAGTTTGCGGGTACTTTTCAGTACCTTGTGAATGTTTGCTTCTGCGTTAAACAGCGTTGGTTGGCTTACTACTCTCATTGCCTTCTTCACCAGTGAGAAGTACTATATATATATATATATATATATATATATATATATATGTATATATATATATATATATATATTTTTTTTTTTTTTTTGCAGGCTTTAAAAAAATGTGTTAGCCTTGGGGCTTCAATTGAGTGTGCAGAACATCATCTCAATCAACTTTATCAGCAAAAAGGAAGTCTCTTATTTCATACCGGTTTGACACAACCATACAAATTCTAGCATACAAGTTATGATGTAAGAATTCAGCTCTTGGCCTGCACTTTATATTTTCAAGAAGTCCTGCAATGGAATGCAAATGAATAAGGTATTGTCAAAAATATGTGAAAAGAGGCTATTAATCTTTTAACATATTATTAGTCACAAATAAGTTCCTAACAATCAATACTCTGCTTGCTCAAGGTCCTTTTCTTACAGTGTGGGTTGCTTTACAAATGTTTTCATGTCTTCCATCACTTCCTGTTAGTACAATTCTGTCCAAGCCAGAAATGGTATGCAACCAACAATTATAGTCATCCTACTGTAATTCTTATCTCTGGTTCTGTGTCATGTAGCCACTGCCTGTGGTTCTTTGTGTCCTTGGTGCTAAGCACCAGGTTAGTATCCAAAATGTGCAACATTACGCACTGTCTAGACATCTGAGTCGTATAAACTCACGCATGGCTTTTAAAGATATAACCACTGAATTCATGGAAGTGACCTGAAGTATGCAAATTCCCTAATCATCACCAAGATGATGGATATTAAGGCAACTTTTTTTTGCCACATGTGGGCTCAAGTTGGCCAGTGAGCTGCAACTTGTCAACCACATTTTTTTTGTGAATGAATGATTCTTCTGGAGTATTTACTATCCTAGATTAAAATATAGAATTCCCACCCTTTGTGTTACCTGTTTGATTTGTAAACTGTAATGGTAACAAATCAGAAACATCCCCTGCCTTTCTGAGAGTTTGCACTGAACTGAATCCTCCTGTCTGTAATACAGTCATGTGTGAAGATATGAATTGTATTTCTGAGACTCTTGCTTGCTTCATTTTGACTTGACTATGACACATAACTCAAGACATTTGTGGTCAGCAATACTGTATTATAACCTTACACGTTTAGTGGTCTTTATTTATTTATTTATGTATTTATTTATTCATTGTTTTATTTTCATTTATTTTGTTAACTGTTTAGGCCCGTAGAGACATGCTCCTTTACAGACGAATCCAGAAGAAAATGTTGATATACAGGAGCTGTTTAGAATGGCTAATTAATTGTAAGCTGTTGTCATGTATAAGGCTTTTTGTTTTATGTATTTTGCCTTTGCAAGGCAGTCTTTACATATGAAGATTCCTGTTTTTTACTATCAGCACTTTTCTCTTTTCACTTTCTCAGTTGTACTCCTATCAAGAGCTCACAGGTCTTCATATCTTGTATGTAAATAGAATTATAAAGTAATCTACTATCTGCAACTGAACTCTAAAACATTTGTACTGATAATGTTTGCTTTACTCGTTAGTAAGAAATATTTTTATTAAGAAAAGAAAATGCTTATACAAACAGCAGATGAACTCTTATACTTACCTCTTTGTGATGGTAGAAATATTACTACAATAATGCTATTTGTTGTTACTTATTTGTAAGAACAGACATTTCTTTCCCAGTTTCAGGAAAGCATCACATACTAAGAGATGCATACCTCCCGCTAATGATTCAGACCTTTAGTAAACATTACAATCTGGACATGAGTATAGGCACTAAGAGAAGTTTCATGTCAGTTTCAGTCCAGCTGTGATTCACTGCTTCCTATTTTCAACTTTTGTTCTCTAAATATGTGGACTGATTATAAAACTGTCATAATGACTTGTGACTTGTTCCATAGGTGTTTCTAGCTGTAACTGCAAAACATTTGTTAAAGCAAGATGATACAGTTGCATAAAAATATACTGAAATATTTTTTGATAGAATTTCCTGCAGAAGACAACCATTCCTCTCCCTTAAAACAGGAATTTCTAAGTATGTTTATCTTACTTATTACCAAGGAATCTTCTGATCATGCATTTAGTTTTGTTTGTTTACAGGAAACATTAGGTTTTCCATGTTACACCAGTGATGAAAAGAATGTTGCAGTCATCACGTGAGCAGATGATTTACAGAAAGCTTAGGTCATACAAACTGAAAGCTACATTTCAAGTTAGACTGTAATATCACATCAGGTTCCCAAAAGTAGCTAAGATGGCTAATTTATATAGCCACAATGTTTCCAAATGTTTAGTTAAACCTTCTGCAAGAAATGCTTTTGAATGTTTTAATATAGAAAGTTTCCAGGTAATGTATCCCTTAAAATTTGCAAAAAAAAAAAAAAAGTCATTGATTTTCATTGTTTCAATATATAAATGTCTGCCTGCTCTCTCACACAAATTTTAACAATTGCTTCAATTACATTAGGCTACCTATATATTGGTTACAATGTTTAAACTGTATTTTCAGAATTCATCTAGGCTGACATCAACCATAATTTCCAATAATGTGCCTTTACAATGCATCAGTTATATAAAACCTAAACAAAAATCTTCTGCAGTCCACAAAACACTTCTAGTTTGAAATCTGAATGGTTTGTTCATCTAGTCTGGTTACAACATGAAATAAAATAAAATAGAAAATCTTTCTCCTCAGCAGTGAGTTTTTTAAACATGGCACTTGCCTTAACTAACTAATGGGTGTGACCCTGTGTATCTTCAAATTCCTATTATGTAAAACTGTTTTCACTGAAATCTTACTTTGTAATCCGTTAATTTATCTTCCTAACAGCTGTTTACAGAAACATGCAGCAGGTTAAGTCAAGGCTTTACCAAGATTCAGAGCTCTCAGAAATAACAAAATAGTTTGTGTTTCCAACTGCAATGCAAATCCTCACATTATCCTATTTAAGTATTTTGACTTTTCTAATCAGACATCATAATTCTTTTCATACTTTTCTGTCCAGGCATATTTCTTTCCTCTTACACGTATTTATGCTTTTTTTTTTTTTTTTACAGAATACTTCACACTGCTCAGAAGGATTGAAAACTAGAAACATAAAACTTGTTTGCCAATAACCATGTTTTTATGTGGCCAAGAGAACATTGTACTACTTATGTCTCTAATAATCATCAGCAACAGCAGCATGATTCTAATGGAAGTAGTGAGTTAGCTAAGCAGGTAACTATCCAGCTTAATCCCTGTAGAACAACTTTGGCACCTCCCAGTATGAATAGGGAGGGATGGTCACCAACTTTAACAGCTACTTCTGGACCCAGGGAGGGATCGCTTAAACTACAGGGAAATGCATCTGTCTACAGTACTCCACTTGATGAACATGGATTAAGCACTACAGGGAGGGTTACTCCTTCAGGTAATGAGCAAGAGCCTGAGCCTGTGGTACGCAGGAAGACTATTCCTTCGAATGTTCAGCAGCCACTTTTTCAACTTCCCCTCCCCTTTCACAAGAGACAGAAGAGTTCTACTGAAGTACAAGAGCCATGAGGCAGAATGAAGCGGAAACAGCCACTGCAGGAAGGAAGCATGCGGACACTCAAGAAAATGTGGACTCAGGTTGTATGAACCCAGTATGGTAACTGAAAAGTGGTTTTGCGAAAGCGCTCATCATTTTTTATTAAAGTCTTGGCTTGTTTTAGCCACTCACTGTGCTTCTGATGCAGATTTTGTTTTTTTCATTGAATTTTTAGAACCAAGCAGTTTATTGCAGAGGATTTACTTGTTCTTTTTGGCTGCTGATTTCTAAAGATATGTTGAGTGAAGGGATCTCTGGTTTCTGTTTTAGTTTGAAGGAGACTGCTTTATGGTCAGACATTACAAGTTATAAAGATATGCAAGGGATGATGCAAGATGCTCCCATATTAGTAAGGACAAGATCCAAGATGTTATTCCCTCTAGTGGGTACTCTAATTGAATCTCTATGCTTGTGCACTAGTGGTGGTGTAGGTTTCCCAGTCTATAGCTGGATAGCTTAGATCACCTGGGAAAATGGAACTGGGTTTAAAATTGAGTGATTCTAGTTTCTGCAGATAGGTGTTGTGGCTTTCTTTTGTCATAGAGGTAGTTCTTTAGCTAGCTAGTATATGGTAAGGGACCTTTCTGATGATTGTTTGTACATGAAGTAGCTGTGGTGCATCATGCTGCTTTACCAGCCTTGATGTAAGTCTCTTCTGGGTGTAGAGTGATATACCTCCACCTTTTTTCCCCTTCTACACAGTAGCTGTTCTAAGCATCTGGAAGGACTTTTAGCCCTGCACAGATAGGTGATCTCAGCTATTTTAAACCATGTCTCAGTCATTACACAAACATCAGTGTCTTCCAGGGGGAGAAGAGTATGTATGGAATAGTTTCTTGTTCAGGCTCCTAGCATTGATCATTGATTTCTTTCTTCTAAAATGTTCCTAGACACTGTAACTAGTTATGCTAAGGGCGGACGCTGATATGTTCTAGTGATCCTGTATATGACTTTATTTGCATTTTTTTCCCAGACGGATTACAGCTTTCTCTCACTAAGTCTTTATTCATTCTGGTGCAGAGACATTACAGACTATTCAGAGTCTATTGACTATGCTAGGAACTTGTGTGGGGGTCTGTTGATGGCTTTTGACCTGGTTTCCTTGTTAGAACTTTGATAAAAAGTCTGATGTAGGGTCTTCTGAGCTGAGTACCTTTCTACGACTTATTGTAGGGTCTGATGCAGGATCTTCTGAACTGATTGGCTTTCTCACCACCTACGTCTGGGGTTCCAGTGCCTTTCCTAAAGGCAGACTCAGGATAGAGTGTTTTCTCAGTCCTGACCTTGGGGTTAGTTGATCCAGCTCTATGCATCTCTGTCATTTATGTAGGACCCAAGCATCACCTAGCAGACCAATATTACAAATTCAGACTTTTGTTTTACACTTTATTCTTTCAAAGGATCTGATGAGGCTTTGATCATTGACCATTCATAGGCATTGTCCTCTTACTAAGGAGCTATTCTATTACCCTCATGTGTTCGTATATTTCTACAAAGCAGCTACTTTTTTTCTCACTGTGCTGCTTATAGCAGTCTTGTATTTAGTTCTAAATATCTATCAGAATTATTGTTTAAAAAGTAAATAGTTGGAGGATTTTATGAACAGGTGAGAAAAACACTCTTTACCTAACAATTAATGTCCTTCCATAGATCACTATTACAGTATTACTAATGGGATACCCTATCAAGGATAGCCATAAATCTGGCTAATGTGCCAAAGCCTGGGTCCCTTCCTCTTGAGCTGCACATCCAATGTATAGCCAAAGCTCGAGGGAGAGAGAGAGAGAGATAGGAGGTAAATAAAGGACGTATGTGAGCAAATTACCTCTGGACATTTTTGCCACAAGCCCAAACTCTGAACTTGCAATTCAACTATGGTCTGTAAAACATACAAACTGAGTCATTTTCCATTGCCTTGAGCAGGTAAGTATCCCCACTGGGAAGCATTCTTTTTCCTTTTTTTTTGACTAAAATATATTATTTAATTCATTTAAGAGTGGGAAAAGTGTGATCTCGGGAGGCATATCCCCATGCTTTGGAACAAAATTCCTAACTACATTAGGCAGAGCCCCTCACTAACACTCTTCAAGAGAAACCTTGACGAGTGGATGGGTAACAGAAAATACACCCCTGGGATCACTTCATTAGCTCTTCTTGACAGAGGCTCAGTTAATTAATCAATGGGGTGGCGAAAGCTGACACTCTGGCTAGGCTTATAAATGCCCTCGGGCAGATAGCCTAGTACCTACCTATGAACCTATAATAAATACAGACCACATGACTTACCCGGTTTGCTTGTTTCCTTACCTACTTGTCAGCTCAGGGTAACCAAAAGCTTTCTACAGTTCGCCTTATGATTGTCTTTGGGACTCTTGTCGGATAGTATTTTTAAATGTGTTCACGTTCCTGTAAAATAATGGTAAATGTGTTACCACTCCTTCTGTTAAACAATATTTCCACATATTACTTTCAAGCTATTCCATACTCAGAACTTGTGGCCTTGTTCTTATTCATTATATCTTGTTTCAGTGCTGTATTTTGTAGAACTCCTTGAAGCAAAAGAAAGTTTCTACTATGCCTATGCCCATCCGTTCCTTCTTTTCCTCAAGGTTATACATATTAAATTGCATTGCTGGTTACAGTTGTTCATGCACACCTTATACCTTATATACGTTTAGTTGTCCACTCTGAACCACATTCATCTTGCCTCTGTCCTTGTGCAGATGACGTTTCTCAATGAGCACACACTGTTGCAGATGTCTCACCAAGTGTTTGGACACAAAGATAAGAACATCCTAACTTCTGTTAATAATACATCTCCCTATACTGCCTAACTTCACCTACCTTTCCTTATTGTCACCTGATTTGGTTTATTTATGATAAGCTCATCATCTAAAAAGATCTCAAGGCCTTTTCCATTTATATCCTCCCCCCACCCCATCTATACACTTTTTTCTTGGGTTTCAGTTATCAGATACATGTTATGATTTTTTGCACTGATTTTAACATCTCACACTTTGACTTTTCATCCTTTCTTCCTGCTCTCTAACTGACAGCCTTCTTGTGCATCAGCTTGAAAGCAGGAGCTTTTGTTATCTACACTGAAGCATTTCTTTCCCAGTATCTAATGTATTATGGTGCATAAAAAAAGTTATAGTACAGGTTCTAGTAAAGAATTTATATTGCATAGTCTGCCACTGGTAGCTGGCTAACCTGTTTCTCAGACTTCTGTGTGATGGAGTGCAAACTGCATTACAAAATATGCAAAAGACCATCCCTGGCCAGCTGATCAAAAACTTGTAAGATGTATCTAAGGTGACCTTTTCATGATGAAACCAAATTATTTTGGGTACTAAACATACACTCCATTGGCCTGTGGCATTACAACAGAATTTTATTTCCACACAGATTCAGTTTTTTTTTTTTTTTCTGGCATTGAGATCTAATTGGAAGGCATGCAGTTTCCTATAACCATCTCACTTCTGCTCTTAAAATTCCAGGTTCCTTTTTATGTTAGGGTACAACATGGGCATAGTAGCTAGCTAGTGAGCACTTGAAAATAAAAAAAAAAAAAAAAAAAAAAACACTACAGAATATGTTTAAAAGGTACATACCTAAGATCCAGTTATATAATTTCCAAGCCTTTCTTCACATGAATTGAGTTCTGCAGTTAACTGAAATAATAACTTTCTTGGAATAATATGTCATGACCTTCAGCTAATACAGAATGTACTTGGACCAGGTCCTGTTACTTTAAGCATGGTGGGAAGAGGTCAATCTAGATTTTGTTTTAAGAATAGGTTTATGGGCAGTCTATCCATTTTTTCTATGGGGCATACTACATCCCAGCCCATGCCCCAGCATGCCTCGGTGTGGCACTGGCCATGTTAAGAAGAAGAGTCATATGTGCTGTCTCCCAGTGAGTAATAAGTTGTATATCCATGTACTCATACAAAGTAAGCATGCTGACATCATTAGTTCCCCTGCCAATTATTTCATGGTTACACTGGCTCACTGGTTAGTGTTTCTATGCCACTGATTCTGCAATTCATTCCAAATCTCTGGTTATTGTCTTTGGTGTTTGCATATCTCCCTAAGACTGCATAGTTTTTCTCTAAGTATGTTACTTTCCCATATCAACACAAAAAGTATGTTTCTTGAACCATTTTTTTCTTCAGTTTTCCATGTTTACATAGCATTTAAGCATGCCCTTGTGGTCCCAGGTTGTGTTTGAAAAGTTCTGAATGGATGAGTTCTCTTACAGATTTAAAAATAAATTACAAATTCATTTATGTCCATTTGTCTATTTGCCATGAGTATTAGAGGGACTTTAAGAACTTTCCTTTAAGGCTGGTACTGACATTAGTGACTGCCCCTTTCTAGAGTTCTTCTGTTGTTTAATTCAGACATCCATCTACTTTCATGTCAAATAAAAGTATTTGTTCACAGCCTTTTCCTTGTCTCATTCTCCCCTCATGTACTGTATGACTAATTGCCCTGACATGCCTGAGACCTTCAGCTTTTTTATTACAAAAATACTCTGTCTGTCCTCCTCCACCAAACTAGTAAGTAACCAGGCTTACCAGTCATCAGTGCAAACATGGCGCTGCTCATGAATGCTCCTTCTTGAACCTAAGTAAGAGTAGTTCTTGACATAAAACTGGCAGCCCATGGTGATACCTATATCTCCTTTTTTACTGCAAGACTGCCACACATATCTAATTTGACCCCCCTGCCCATCTTAGATATTTTTTATATTGCAATATAATCATGGTGGTACACTTTACAGTGTTTTCACAATATTTTATTCTCATTCAAAACCAGCCTTGGCTATCTCATAACAAAGAAAAAAATTAATTGTAACATAATCTGATCATTTGCAGATCAAAGCAGGAGTAACAATATGATCTCTTCTACAGATATTGTATAGTCCTTGTGTCTGTTAAATCTTCCTCTCTGAAAATTTCAAATATTAGGTAGATTATAGTGAATCATAATTTAGCTATAGTTAACAAGCTGATGGATACATTAATACAATTGATATTAACATAATTCTTGATCTATCATTGCTTTTCATTCAGACCAGGACATTAAAAAGCAGGAATGCATTTTAAAATCATAAAGATTATGGCTACTCTCGCTTATGTATTTTTGGAGGATTGTATACTATAAAACACCTCAACTCATGTATTTGCTCAGCAATTGAGTCAGTAAATCATAATTTTCTGTGGAATTTACATGAAACCCATATAATGCCTATTTCATCCACTCCAAGAACTGGCTTTTACACATGTAGTCATTCAGCAATGTTTCAAAGACAAGTTAATATCATTTGTCAAGGCTATGATCTGTAAATAATGTGACAAACCCAGTCTTTTGAATCAACATTTGCTCAAGGTTATCACATCCCATTCATAAAAATGCAGTACCACAGACTTAGCCATTTTAAGTGAATGTTCATGGAGCATCTGTTTGCATGGCATCCTTGGACAGTACTATGCCCAAAATAAAACACTTTTTTTCTTAATACCATGTGCTTTTACTGAAATGCCATTTTAGTCATTTGATTTCTGTCCAATGCTAGACCCAGCATTAAATATCCTAGGCAGTTGTCCAGGGCATGTGTTTGCTGGGGGGCCCCAACTTTGCTATAAAAAAATGGTAAAGGTAAGTAAAAAAAAAAAAAACTGAAGAAACTTTTCACAAACACAGCAAGCATGAGGACCCCATGGAAGAACTTCCTTACGTTGTGACTTCTGTAAGCCATAGGAACCTAATCATCATAATTAGGACAATGTCCTAAAATCATTTAAACCTGTGCGGGTGGGAAGTTAAGTATAAGCCAATAACAATATCACTAGAAGCTGGAGATGCTGCAGGGGGGGCTGCAGCAGGGGGACCCAATCCATTACCCTGCCTAGGGCCCCATTTGACCATGATCCAGCTGTGTTTCTGCCAGATGAATTTTTACAGAAAACATCTACTATAAATTGCACCATGAATCTTTTAAAGATTGCCAAGTTCTACTCAGCCATAATTGCCTCTGGAAGGACATTATTTACATTTACAAGACCTTCAACAAAGCAAGTCTCTCTGTGGACTAAACATATCCTGTAATTCTGCTATCCCCTTTTCAAAAGACCACTTCAGAGATGTCATCTTTGCATAGTCTCTGGTTTGTAAAATTTAAAACAGAACTTTCATGTCTAATTTAGACCTTGCTAAAATGTGTATAAATGCAGTAATAATGCAGCTACATTTTTGTGAGAAGGCTGCTTTTCCTGGCATACCATGCTATGTACTGTTGCATATGCATTCCATGTGAACTGCTCCATTGGCATAGGGTGATAAAGCCCTGACTATGACACCAGTGAGTCTAATCTGATTTGCAGTTAAGCCACCTAGGGTAAATGAAGGAAGAAGCTGAGCCCACTGGACTCTCTCTCAAGGGGGAGGGGGCATTGGCCTGGTCATAGGCATGTGTATTGACTTCCCCACTGGAAACTGTTGAAATGTGAAAGGAGTACTGTTCTGTAGAGGTGGGGTCATCTGGAAGATTATGCTGCTTGTAGAAGTGAGATGTAGTCTGGCTCTATGCCCACTGTATGATTTCCAGTAAAAATTACTGGGAATGCATGGGGAGTTAGGGCTTTAATCATCTTTTCAAAGTTCCATTATACTGAAAATTACAGAGACAATTCTGCCACCTGGATCTCACCCTGAAAGGAATGAATGGACCAACGAGCTGCCTGCTGCTGGGGAATAAATGTCTCCACATGCTGTTTGGGGAAAGTCTTCATGATCAAAGATGGAAGAAGCTCAAAATGCATTCTCTGTAACTTCTAAAGCTTAATCTTTCTTCTGCTACAATCCCAGCATTTTCCTCATGCTCCTACACTCCCAGTGAACTCCATGATCTGACAAATGTTTTTATTTTCTTAACCATAGTGATAAAACAGCTTTTTCTATGTTTCTATACTCACTACCCGTCAGGAAATGCATCCCAACATGTTGCGTTTTTTCCATGTTCTCAGAGTAAGCCCTACTTCTGCTAATGTGATGCCGATGATATATTTGGAGTGCTAGATGTTATAATTTGGTGCAAAGTACCTAGTATATATGTTAACCAAGGAAAGCATCTTTTTTGTTAACAGCATGTTTATCGAGTTCAGTGATACTAGTGCTTTAAGACTGTTAATAGATGTAGCTGTCTGTGCTGTGGGTTTGATTTCTTCAGTTTTAGTTTTCAATTTTACTGATACGTCAAAAGATGTGCAACTGTAGAAGGTACAGAGCTGTGGTATTGAGAAGTTTGATTTACTTATTACTCAAGTGTACTGCAGGCAGAGCTCAGATATTATATTCTTTAGCAGAATAATGTGATGGGGTATAGGAGCAACTTTTCCTTTTGCAATGCTTGTATTTTCTCTATAAATAGTATAGTTATATAAGATGAGGAGTGCATTGTGCTTGCTCTCTTGAAAAAGTGTCTGCTTCATGGTTTGTGACCCTGTATTTTAGTGGACTATGTTTTTTAAAGTATTTTTTATCAGTGATCATAAAGTTGGTGACACCAGTTGTTTAACAAGTAGAACCCCAGGACTCCATGTACTACTCCTCTCCTCTGCTGTGCCTTTTCATCAAATGCAAAAAGCAGCTTCACTCAGTGTCAGTGCTTGTAGGATTTATATGGAGAGTTACCATCTGCTCGATAAGTTATGTGTGCGCCATATAATAAAAATGTTCCTTGGTATCCAAAACAGTCACCAGCAGCCTAAGGCTTTTGTTGGTTTGGAGGATAAGGTTATGAGCTGTAGTTTCTGTGGTATAATATTTGATTTTATCCACTCTCATTTGCCTACTGTGTGACCTTGAGTAAGTCACTTAACCAGATTGCTCCCTGGTCAGCCCTGAAAACAGACTGTGTGTCCAGTGGGCATACCTGGCTAACAAATAGGATTATTATTATATTATTTTTATTGTATTTCCTTAGTGTATTCAGGTAAGTGAATCATAAATCTTAAGGTCTGACCATGTCTGTTTTCTATACTATTTTTATTAGCCTTCACACTGTTGTTTTTTTATTAATGTAAATATATTTTTTAAAAAAGTATAGGTACAAAATAACAATCCAGTTGCCATATTTAAAATATGTTCCACCAAAAATAAACCAAAGGCAGCTAAAGGACAACTGGGAAAACAGTTCATGTTTTTCAATGACATAAGTTTTGATCAGGTCTCCAATACAAATGAAACTTACCATATCATTAAACATACATTTTTTTTTTAGTTTCAGTGTGTCACATTTTGCTTAATTTCTGATCTAAAAAGGCAAACTAAGAAGGTAAGTTGTTGTTTTCAGATTCATTATAAGCTCCAAAGCAAGAGCTTGCATCAGAACTGCCTGGCAACTATTACAGCTTGAGTACAAAAGTGCTTTAAAGGTGCACAGTAAACATTTGATCAAAATGATAACCTTTAAAAAGACATTTTTTGGGGGGGAGCAAGCCCTCTGCACCCCATGTCCTCCACACTATTATTTTCTCCCTCTTTCTCTTCACTATCACTACTCTTAGTGGAAGGAACTATCATTGACACACAATCTATATCTTGTCTTGCTTTCTCCCAGGTGCCTGTTTAAATGGGCAACTGAAAATACACCCTCACTGTGAACATTTCCATATCTTTTGTGAAATAAGTTGTAACACAGGAGCAAATGTCAGATTAATCTATTATGCTCTTGTAACTGTGAAATGAGCATGTCTATAACATGCAACAGACTGCAACTCATCATTCCAACATCAAACTATGTAATATAGAGTAATATAAATATAAAAGGCATTTTGAAGTGAGCTATGTGTCTTTTCATCTATTTCTTCAATTTAGGACTTAGTTCCTCTAATCATCCTCTTCACTTTCCCTGTTTTAGTTCTCTTCTGTGTTAATTCCATGATTATTTCTGGCTCCTAAAAGACACTTTCTCTTAAATGTCCTTACCTTTACAATTTTTTATTCAGTTTTTATATTCGCTTTACATATACACATCAGTTGTGAAACAGTGGTTTGATGTTTTCCTATAATTATTTCATGGTTTGTTTGCTTATCTCTTTCATTGTTGTTACTACTGCATTTATCAGGTACTCTCTCCTATGAGCCAGACTTAGCCCTCCTAAAGTGAACAACCCTTAGTTTGGTACAGTGTAACTCAATTCTCTATTTACCATGCAGTACTGCTCTAATTACCTATAAAGAGGAGTTTATCTTCTATTTCTACTCCAAAATATGCAGTTCTTTTTTTCTTCCTAGTATGGTGTCTTTTCAGATTACACCTCACAAGTTTTGAGGAATGCATGTAGAGTTTGATAGACTTATTAGGGAGCCAAAGAATTTTACTGTATGCAAGGAAGAATGAATTGCATTACAAAAATTAAGTGAACTTTCTGATAGTTTTATTTTTAGACTGTTTGGCAAGGGAGGCAACTGGGTTATTTTTGAAAAGAAACAAACATGCAATGATTTCTCATGCAGTCCTGATGAGTATGTTCTTTTAAATGAATGTTCTTTAAAGTGTTATAATACTCAGTTAGTGTATATTCTGGAAAAATGTGAGAGATTGGACTGTTTTAATCATGGTTATGTAGAAAAATAATATATTAAAAAGCCACAACATTCCATTATGTATGCCATTCCCATATATATATATTGTAAGGATTGAGTTAATTCTCCTGGCCAGCCAATTATTTCAACAGTTGGATCATATGTGCAATGTGTAGGACTCTTTTGTACCACTTCTTGAAAGAAGTATTAGATTTTATTCTGGTTGGTACTAAAAATACAAAACTTCCACTGAAAAGAGGACCGTTTGTCTCACTGAACATCTATCGAGCCAATGTAATCTAAGTAAATAAACCAGGTGCAAGCAAGGGAAAAGTCATATCAGTATAATGGGGCAAAAGATGTTTCTCCTAATGGCTGCACTTCTGTAGTTTATGTATCATAAACAAGGCAAAATAATTATCTATCCAGTCAGTAGGTCATGCTAGATTCCCCTGTCCACCACTTGTATATGTAAATCTAAGGAAACACTTTAATTTTTGCTTTGTTGATTAGTCACCTCATAATACATACAACTGCACCAAAGTACTAATTTAGATAACAATAAAATATAGATGCAGACATAAAATGGTGTGTGCAGTTATACAGGATGCTTAATGCTTATATTTGATGATAAAAAAATCTAAAGAATATACATTCTCTACCTACAGAAGATAACTGGATTTGTGTTCCAATACTGATGCTGTGGTTTATCATTGAGATGTGGTCTGTATTTTTAAATCTCATATTCAGAATGAACTATTAAACTGAGATCCCACATACTTTAGATGGTAGTAGATATAGATCCTTTGTCACATAACATTAAAAGTGAAAAAAATAAGTTATGTCTTACCATAAAATTACCTCTGTGTTGTCGATCTTCACCAATCCTTGACAGTGGGTTTGGTTCTGAACCTCGAAACCAACTCGGCCATATCTTCCAGCTCATGTTCTCCAAATTCTCAAGCCAGGCACTACCCATAATGCTCCTCACAGAGATCTTCACACAATCCTTGACAGTGGGACAGAATCCCCAGCTACTTTAGCCTTGGGAGGTCTCATGGAAGAATATTCCTAAGCATCACAGAGCCAAAGGATGCTTGACCCCTCGAGACCTGATCTAGTTTGTAATACATGATGAAGATATGGTGAGAGGACCAAGTGGCTGCTACACAGATGTCATCTAGAGAAGCTCTGTTATAAAAAACTGCTGATGTTGCCACAGCTCTTGTTGAATGAGCTTGAACTGACTTGTGATGCAGTCTCTGAGCCGTTTAGCTAAAGTAACCTTAGCAACTGGATTGCTCATGCAGAGAGAAGAGAATGCTACAAATAACTGATCCGATTTTCTAAAATCCTTAGTTCTATGAAGATAGAAATGGAGCTGCTTGTGCACATCTAGTAAATGAAGGGCATATTCCTCTTTGTTTGAAAAATTAGGGAAAAAGGCTGGTAATTGTAGTGAATGATTAATGTTGGTTTCGGAGACTACATTTGGTAAAAAGGATGGATTTGTTCTGACTGCAAATCTATCTTTATGAAAAATTAGGTAGGGTGATTTGAGTGATAGGGCCTGTAATTCAGTAAACCTTCTTGCAGAAGTAATAGCTACCAAAAATAATGTCTTCCAGGATAAATATTTCATGTCACAAGATGCTGATGGTTCAAAAGGGGTCTTAGTAAGACCTTGAAGGACAATAGCCAGATCCCAAGGGGGAGTTGTTTTTTTAAATGGGGGTTTCAAGTATCAGGAGTTCCTTTAAAAAAGCTTTACAAAGCTTGTGAGACATTAGATAAGAGTCGTTCAATCCTGAATGGAAATTTGAAATCGCTGCCATATGAATTATGGTAGATGCAGAGCAACCAGATTGGAAAAGTAGGTTTAAAAAAATCCAGAACTTCATGAATTGGGCTGGTATAAGGGTCCAGTCCTTTATTCAAGACCCATTTATTTTTTTTTTCCCATTTGCCTTGATACAGTTTTATAGTAGATGGTTTGTGATGAGCAATAATACTACATCAAACATGGGAAGAAAGAAAAGGATGCCTGGCAATTATGGGAAATGGAGAAGCCATGAAGTGAGCTTGAGATGTTGGAGATTCAGATGTACCATGCCCACTGGATGAGCCAGCAGACCTGGAACTGGGTCCAAAATCCATGGTTTCCATATTAGATGAGGCCAAAGGAAGGGAAACCAAACTTGCCGAGGCCAGAAGGGGGCAATGAGGATTACTAAATTTTCCATCCTTTTGGCTTTCTTTAGGAACTGTGATATGAGGGGAGTTGAGGAAAGGCATACAGCAGACCAGGGGGCCAATTGTGGAGAAGAGCATCTCTGGGTGACTCCCCCAGGGGGGGATTAGGGAAAGTAACTTCTGCACTTGTTCAGGGGAGAGGCAAACAGGTTGCAGCAAGGTTGACCCCAATGGTGAAAAATCTTGTTCGCCACTACAGAATTGAGAGACCATTCATGAGGCATTAGGCTAGTCCTGCTCAATTTGTCCACTATCATGTTGGAACTTCCCAGAATGTGCATTGCTATCAGAAAGTGGTTGAAAGAAATTGCCCATTGCCAAACTCTGAGTGCTTCTCGACATAGTGGGGAAGATTTGGTTCCCCTTTGTTTGTTTATATACCAGACTACAGACATGTTGTCTGTCTGAATTGCTACTGTCCCAAGAGTAAGGGCATCATGGAATGCTTGCAATGCTAACAGCACTGTCCTCATTTCCTGAACACTGATGTGCAAATTGGCCTCCAATTGGGACCATTTGCCTTGGACTGTCTTTCCCAGATAATACCCACCCCCCCCCACCCTATCTGGGAAGCATCCGTGGTCATTATGGCTTGGGGCAGAGGAAGGATGAATGGCCAGCCCAAGGGAATCTGGTCAGAGTGAAGCCACCATTTGAGATCCTGTTTGCAATGATTGGTAATCAAGACTAGATGAGACATTGGTTGCTGTATCAAAGACCATTGGGTTGCTAGTAACCACTGCAGTATTCACATATGAAACTTCGCTAGAGGGACCAGAGTGATTGAAGCAGCCATAGAGCCTAAGGTTTGAAGGACAAATTTCGCTGGAACCCTGTTATTCTGGAGAATTTGTCTAACTTGGAATCTGATGCTTTATAGTCTACCTAGGGGGATAGAAGCAATCCCTGAGACAGTACCTAAATGAGCACCAATGAAATCCTTTTTTTGAGAAGGCTGAAAGCTGGACTTTTCACAATTTATCGTTATGTCTAGAGACGTACAAATATTTATTGTGTAATCTCCTGCCTGTTCTAAAAGATGCCTGGTGGTAGCGGTAAGGAGCCAGTTGTCGAGATATGGAAAGACTCAAAAACTTTGCGGTCTGAGGTGAGCTGCAACCTCTGCCATGCATTTGGTGAACACCCTGTCGGCTGTGGTGAGACCAAAGGACACTGCTCTGAACTGGAAATGACTGGCTCCTAGCCAGAAGTGTAGAAACCTCCTGGAGCTTTTTTCCATTTTTATGTGGTAATAAGCATCTTGGAGGTCTATAGACCACATACAGTTACATTTTTTCCAAAAAAGGAAGTGTGGATTGTACCAAGACCATCCAGAATTTGGTTTACTGAAATGGCTGATATCCAAAATGGGTCTTTAGTCCCCAGTTTTTTTGGGCACTAAAAAGAATCTTGAGTAAACCCCAGATCCTGTTTGGTCTGGTGAGACTAGTTGGATGGCTCTTTTTTTGAGCAGTTTTTGAATTCCTAAGACAGCTGCTTCCCTTTGATTGGGTGGAACATCTGGGAGTTTTTTTCTGGGATTTGGGACTTACAGATAGAGGAATTTGGTAATCTCTGTATATTATTCCTTGTACCCATTTGTCCGAAATTATTAAATGGCAGGCAGGTAGGTGCATGGTTAATTGACCCCCGACTGCCACCAGAGGAGGGCAATCAGGCACCCATTCAGGGATGCTGACAGGAAGTTCCAGAGAACTGACAGGAAGGTCCATTTCTGCCCTTAGGACGGCGTCTTCCATTGCTTCCTCCTCTGCCCTGTGGATGTCTTTACCTCGTGAGTCTTAGGAAGGCCCTTTGGATTTTTTTAAACCATACTCTCCCACTTCTTTGGTTCCTAGAATAAGGCCTCTGAGGAGTGGAGGAATGCATGTCTATGGCAGATAGGGTCTTACCATCTTTCTTACATCTAGCTAGAGTGTCCTTAACCTTTGGGCCAAAAAGGGTGGATCGGTCAAAAGGGGCATTGACGAATGATGCTTTGAATGGCTCCACAACGTCACAAAAGAACATCCAGGAGTGCTTTCTGATGGCTATGCCTGAACCCGCTGCCCTGGTCATCCCTTAGGCTGCATGAGCAATGAGCCTCATGGACAAGTTGGAGATAGCATCTAGGGTTGTAAGCTGCGAGGAAACTTTGTAATGGGCCTCTTCAGCCACTGCTCCTGAGAGAGCAGTTCTTTAATCTAATCTCTCTCTAATCTGGTAAAGTGTGTCATATAACCTTAGATCAAAGGTCACTGAGGCAAAAACATGCTTGCAAAATCTATCTAATGTCCTAGACTCCTTGTTAGAAGGATGGATAGTCGGATTCTCTTTAGCGAGTTCCTTCTTGGTGGCAGACACTATCACCATGGCATCGACAGGAATCCCTTTAGATCAATGTGATTTATCTTTAGGTGCTAATAATATCTGGTTAGGTTTCTTGGGGATTGGATCTATGGAGTCGGGCATCTTCCATACCCACTCAGCGATCAGTTTAATGAGATCATCAGTGGGTGGAGAAATCCATGAAGTGGAGGAATGGGCACAAAACGCCTCCAGGTATACTGATTCCACAGTGGAAGGTTGAATGGAGGACCAGTCACCCCTCTGTTTTAGAATTTCCAGGATGTCCCTGAAGGAAATATCATCAGGGAGTGACCTGGGGGAACCTTCCCCTTCATCAAAATCAGTATCTTCTGTGAAGAACTCTTCTGGGGAGTCCAGGTGCTTCCTCTTGCACTTCTTCTTCACAGGGACTTCCTCAGGGGGATGAGCTGGGGAAATATCTGAAGAAGAGACCACTAAAGTGGGAGTCACCTGGGGCTTTTGTGCCCTCTGTCCTGGGGGTGAGACTGATTGTAGCTCAGGTCTAGAGGAGGTAAAAATCTGTCCTGACAGGGATGGCAAAGACTGGAAGTCCCCAATGCACAATGCCTTCTCTATTAAGACTGCCCCCCCCCCCATAGAGGGATGGGAGCCCAGAACTGAAATAGACTCCTTTGGAACTGGGGTCACATCCCACACTGAGGAGGTAGCCCCTGGAACAGAAGACTGGGTCGATCTTACAAAGATCGAGGTCCCGAGTAACATGGATGGTTCTGAATGAAAGGAAATTGATCCAAGTCCCTTGGACCCAACCAGAGAATCATGACCCTGGGAGACCTCTGGCGCCAAGAGCTTGGAGAAACTCAAGACAACTTTCAAAACCAGAGACGAAAAAGCTACCGGTACAGAAGTAGTTGATGTGGGAGGAGTTGGAACCAAGGGCTCCAAAGTCTCGGTTGGAGTTGGAGGAGAATATAGGGGGTTTAGGCTTGTTCCAAGGCCAGAATGGTAAGGAACTGAGGGTGACCCCCTAGCTGTAAGGAACTAGTCCACCAGTCTCAATATGTCAGCCTCAAACATGCTCCTAGTAGATCAGATGGAGGATATGGAGGGAGATCTCAGAGGTCTCACTTCTAAGAAGGGACTGGGTGGCGTATCCTTGAATGGGTCGATGGATGGTGAATATTGTGTTCATGGTAATTGAGGTAACTTTGGTACCGAGGAATCATCGGTGCCAAAGCAGAAGTTGTTTTTGATTCAGAGGAACATTTGGTTTTCGATGCCGGAAATTCCTCCTGTGCTGATGAGCTCTTTGGTACCAAGGATGATTTTGGTAATTTCTTTGTCGGTTCTGAAGATCTTGGAACTGATGAAGCCTTTTTCCTCAAAGCAGAGGAAGATGAGGAGAAAGTTATAGTCTCAGGGCTGGGCTCAGATAAGACCTCTTCAAAGGTAAATTTAAGGAGTCCTTTCAGAATCAACTTATTTTTTTCTTTCAGTCAGGGTTCGAGTGAAGAACCCGTGACATATTGAACAGTCCTCTTGTAAGTGTATTTTTCCTAGACAGTATACACAGAGAGTGGTTACCAGAATTTGGCATCTTGCCTTCACATTTTTGACACCTTTTAAAACCTGAGGTGCCCTTACTAGACTTAGCAGGTGAAGTCTGTTTTTGATCAGACATTTTTAAATCAACAGACAAAAACCATTACTAAAGTCGCGTGACACAAGAAACAGAAGAGAGTCTTTTTTTTTAAATAGAAAGAAATTACAGAAGAATACCAGCAATGGTAATTAAAATACCCAGAGGTAAAGGAAAAAAGTACAAGCAATGGTATGTGAGTTCTACCAATGGTAGGAAGAAAGGGGAAAAAGAAGTTAAGAAATATGCTAAGATGAGTGGGTAGATAACATGAAGGAAATAGAAGAAGAACTGTATTAAGAAATAAAAGTAGTTAAGAAAAAAAATAACAATCACTCACTGAAAAAAGCCAAGGCTAGAGAGAAGGAAACTGATGCCGTCTGGTCTGAGAAGCTGCAAATGAGATCTGAGGTAATCTCTGTGAGGACTATTATGGGTAGTGCCTGGCTCAAGAGTTTGGAGAGCGCGAGCTGGAAGATATGGTCGAGTCGATTCCGAGGTTTGGAACCAAACTTATTGTCAAGGATTAGGTGAAGACTGACAACATCAGATCAGATCAGATGTTTTCACCACAGTTCATTACATCTTCTTCACATACTCTGAAAAACAGTATAATACAGTAATATATAATATGCACATACACACACACATTCTGGTTGCACTTGTAACTGTACCAATTCCCTAAAAACTGATAATTTTCCTAAATGAAATTAAACTGAACTGACACGTAGCTCCGGGATGTTCATTCTATTTTAGATCACTGTTCTTTGAAATAGCTGTCTGCTTGGCTTTACTTCTCAAGAATAGTTTAAACTGTTTGCTTTTTATTTGTGCTGCTACTGTAACCTCTAAAAAAACTCAGTGCATATACATGCTATAGCACTTCCAACAGGAATATATTTAATTATATGTATGCCTATATCTGACAGGCAAGCAAGTACATATGACCATTTTAATAAGAGGTTATTTAATAAACAGCAGTGTCAGTAGTCTAGCCTACCCTTTGCTACAGAGAGTGAATTTGTTAATATTTTTCACTTATTGGCAACTGAAAGATTGTACGTAAAAGTGCCCTTAAATCTATGGTGTGACATTCTACCCGGCATACAGATATACATACTCATGCATATAATAATAAATATAATATAATATAATATAATATAATATAATATAATATAATATAATATAATATAATATATGTTAAAAATATTAAAATCTTACAATCACCACATCATAGGCTCATAATTCCTTACTAGGTTGTTGATCCAGTGGACTATTTTAGCCCAGCCAGTGATCCTAACAATTCACCCAAGACATGAATCATTAACAGACCCCTACTTAGTTTTGCCCTCTTTCCTTAAGGGCTAGAGGACCAGACCAGTCATCCAGGTTATGCTTATAAATGATCATGGAGCTACTCTGCTTAACTTCTAAGGGGATTTTGTTTCATAAGAGAGGTAGTCTCTGTGAACGATAGCTATCCCCCCAACAGGTCTTTTTATGTTTTTATGGTAATTTAGGTCTACTGAGCAGATATCTGGGGTGGTATTAGTTTTGTGTATATAAGAGATTATATAAGACTGGATCTTTTGATACTCTGTATGCAAGGCAGAGATATTCTTTCAACAGTCAGTAGGAAATGGAAAGGAATAAAAGTGCTTTAAGATAGGAAGAGCAACTCAGGGAGGATATGCCCTTGACGTTTTTGGTAAGAAAATGCTGTGGTTTCTCAAGCTGTGCAAAGTACCTAGCCAAGTACATACACGTATATAACAAAGTGGGCATTATATTCTATTATTGCTCTCATAAGGGAGAAGTAGAGAGGGGCAATGGTTCCTTGGATTTAGAATGCATGCCACTGGTGATTAGTTTGGCTATATATATGGATTTCCTATTAACAGTGATCACAGGATAGTCATAGGATAGTTTATTGTCAATGAAGGTGCTCAAGACCCCAATGACCAACTCAGTTGTTGGAGGGTATCACCTATGTTTTAAGAACAGGAGTGCCCAGATTTACTGTTGGACATGGTGATGCATTAATTTGGAATTTAGTTTGAGGCCGTGGTCCAAGCAACATTTGTTAGCATGAGTTAGACACTCCTACAGAATATATATGTGTCATCTGGGGCATTTATGTCAGCTACGAGTTTGCAGTTATTGGCAAATTTCATCAGCCACAGGCCTTTAGTGTCTGTTTAATGTCAGATAAGTAGATACTAAAGAAGCTTAGTCCCACGACTGATCCCTGAGAGGTACCACTTGTGACTAGTCTTTTAGTTGAGAGTGTGACAGCACCACTAACATACTAGATCCTGTCTTTGAACCAGTTTGCTACCCGGTGAGTAACATGGGGGGTTGCATTTAATTTGATTAGCTCATCAATGATGCCTGAGTGTGGAATTTTGATGAAGGCTCCAACCAAGTCCAGGTATGCTGTGTCAACTGATTTAACACAGCCTACTGCTTGAGTGACTCATTCAATAAAGTCTACCAGGTTCAAGAGGCAGGATCTACCTTAAGCAATCCTAAATTGCTTGGGTCCAGGTTTGAAGGCTGCCTATATCCTTGTTTATAAGGTCCCTAAAGATCTGCTGCATCACCTTACAGGTAAGGCCGGTGAGGCAGATAGGTCTATAAAAGCCTGGGTTAGTCATGGATCCCGTTTGCAGAGTGGGATGATACAGCAGTTCTACATACTTTTAGCATGATCCCAGTGGAGAAGCTGAAACAGAATAAGGATTTTAAGGAGTTAAGCAGGTACTGTTCACTGCTGACAACAAGACAACATGACATATTGTTACGGACAATGGAGCTAATGTTTTTAGCCTTGGAGACAGGACTTAGGACTTACTCTGAGGCACTTTGAGGGGTGGTGTAAGCATGCTAATATGCTAAGAGTAATATGGGGAGGGGGGGGAGGTTTAAGCTGAATTTGTCCAATAATATGTTGGCAATGTCCACAGGAGTTAATTACTAGATGCTATTTCGTATTACCTCAGACCATTGCTGATTATATTTATGATTATCCTTAGTATGGTTGACAATTTGCAATTCATACTCATTCTTGGAGGATTTGATTTTGTTTCTAATCCTTTTGTTGATTATTTCTAGCTCTTTAGCTGATGAGGTCTTATATTTGTTTTTATGGGCTAGGAGTTTCTTCCTCTTATTGTGTTGTTTGTTGATCTTGGAGTTACACTAAATTTGTTATATTTATATCTTATAGGTGACCGAGTTCTCAAGATTAGCTTGGAGATGGGCATAGAACTTGTCTGTGAAAACTGTAGCATGTGAATCTATGTGAGGAGGGTGTTTGAACTTCATCCAGTCATCGGTTAACTGGAGTAGATTTGCCTTAAAGTAGCCTCTGAAGATCGAGGGGTTCTGAGGTCACTCAGATCTTACACCTAAAGTAAATGCTACTACACAGTGGTCAGATATGGCCAGTGATTTGGTAAGTTAGGGCTCTGAGCATGGGGGGGGGGGCTATATTTGTATATTTGTGAGAACCAGTTATGGTATTTTTGAATACCTCAACTAGATTTGGAATAGTTGGTCCAAGGAGTTTGCATTAATGAAATTCAGACACCTCTCCGCATACTTGTCTTCACAGGCATAGGTTCAACAGTTAATGGAAGGATAGTTGAAGCCACCCTAGAGGGTTAGTGCTTGTTTCTATCATGAGTATTTCTAAAGGAGATACTGCCAGCCCAGCTAGCTGGAATTTTGTAAATAATTATATGTCATTTGTGAATATCAACATGATTCAGATAGGATGTTTGTGTTACAAATGCATTAGAGCTGTATGTCATATAAGATGGTTTGTACAGACGTGTACTGAAGAGATATTTTACAAAGTGCTGTTTGAAATATAGTCAGTGTATCTTACTGGAATAGAAAAAAAATGTACACACACTATAGTAACTGTTTACATTTCTATATTTTAACAGTGGAAACTGGAATACGGGAGGTTAACTTGCTAAACTTCAGAAAAATAGCTAAAATTAAATTACTTTATGGCTATGCCATAAAGAAAGATGTTGTCTTTCAGTTTCAATACAGCAAGGAGACACATTGTCTAAAACTTATGAGCTTTCTGTATTGTCTTGGAAGTGTTTTATTTTATTATGACTTCCACCATTTGCCAAAAATCTGAGAAAAAGCCCATGTCTATGTATTTTCACAGGGAGATGCTAAATACTGCCAGATTCCATCAATGGGGGTTTTCACTTGGGATAGAGTCAGATGACAAGCAATGATGTCATTCTGCAAGTTATCTCAGCAGTAATATTTGAGATATTAATTTGGGAACTCTCTTAGTGAGAGACAGCATTCTATATTCTGTCTGGACCTGACAAGATCCATTCACCACACATCTGCCTTCCTCAGAAGTAAGTTAACTAGGGTATAGTAATTTTCTTAGATATAGTCAGGAATATAGTAAAGCTTAGTTAGATATTTTTCTTCATTTATTTGAGACTGTCGTGCAATGTTATTTTAAATATATCCTGTGATTTTGAACTCTGATGTCACTGTAAATATATATTTTGTATTGTCTTGTTCTTTTATTATTTATTATTAAATATATTTAAATCTTTCATTGTGGCTGATCTGCCTAGAGGTATTTAAATTCTGAGAGTACTTGCATATTTATTTGGTGACAGTGTGCGGTCCACTCCTAATAGCCTTGCTCTTGGTCCAGCTACCATTTGTATTAATAGTAACATTACACAGTAAGATTGTACACCCTTTGTTAAGGGCCTTAAAGTAGCTAATAAGGTAATAAGGGGTTCTGGTGGCAGTGATAACTAACTTATAATCTGGGCAGAAGGGAGCATAGCTAGTAAACCTGTGCCAGCCTTTCCCAAGTGTGTGTGTGTGTGTGTGTGTGTGTGTGTGTGTGTGTGTGTGTGTGTGTGTGTGTGTGTGTGTGTGTGTGTGTGTGTGTAAAACAAATCTCCAAGAGTAATTCCCAGCTCAGAAGGGCAGAAGCTACCCTCTCCTCTCACAAAAGTCTAGACCACAAACCTTCTTAATCTAAAATAACTGGCCAGAAGCCCAACTGCTTAAACCAAAAAGCTTAGAATAACAGTTACAATTTAATCAGATTACTAACAAGCAGTAATAAATGCAGCAGAATAAATGCAAATGAACACTTTTAAGAACAAGCAGCAAAAGCAAAATAAAGTAATAAAGTAGGAGGAAACACAAATACAGTTAAAACAGCTGAGTAAAGTGAATTTGTCAGGTTAGGTGGGATGGGAGAAAACAGAAGTTAATTCAAGGTTAGGAAATTATGGGTGTTGGCCTTCCAAATGATCTCTCTATACTCAGTCGAATGAGCTGATGAGATGGGACTGGGAGAAGTGTCCAAAATCAGATTTATAGTAGGGGCAGGCAACTCAAAAGCCACAAATTTAAGAACACAATGACAACTGGGTGGGTGGGAAGGAAAACTAAAATGCAGCCAGTGCTCAGCAATATTCAGGTGGAGTACAGCAGGCAGACTAAACAAGCATTTAGCAAAATAGAGATATTTCTAGCTAAAAGAGCAATGCTGTTTCTCAGCTCCTCCCACTAATTAGCTGATGTTATTCACTGTTTGCAAAGGAATTCTTGGCTAACTTTTTAACTGACCCTAGCCAATAACTCTTAAAACTCCAACAGAACAGAAAACTTAAAACAAAACAAATGTAATACAGGAATAAAATACAAAATAGAAGTGATCAAACCTTAAATGAAAAACTTCAATTCAAAATAAAATGTAGCCAGAGATCAGCAATATTCAGGCAGAGTACAGCAAGTAGGCGAAACAAACACGTCAGCTAAATATATATTGTTGAACTTATATACTAGTGCTGCTGCATGCTGCAGTGAATGTCACTAATATTACTGTTGAGCTATAATATCCATATCACATTATCATTTCAACTGTAATGTTAATTATTTTTATTTCCTTTCATGTTTGATTCTTAATGGTGCTTTTCCCTCAGGACTTCCTCTGAAAATGGGCTTTAGCGCAAAAGGATTAGCCCATTCAACAAATTCATATAGAGAGACAAATGACCACATAAATAAAAAAAATAATGTATTTGAAGTATATAAGCTGTTCAGCAGATAGCAATGTTGCCCACCAGTAACATGTCAATTACCATGACAGATGTATTTGCTTTTCATTAATGTACACGATAATAAACCTGCACACTGTCTGATTCCTTAGTACTTTGTATATGTCAGAATATATCCAAGTACAGCTGCTGTCCAAAGGTACACGTCCCAGAAAAGAAAAACACTGAGGATGACAAGACTGGACACGACCACCACAACGTATATAAAATCCAGTTTAATAGATAAAAATGAGCGCTTTCACATGCTCCACTGGCATGCTTCTTCAGATTTAACATACATTTACTCCAAAGGACACTTAAAAAGCAAAGACTTAATTAGATAATTAATTAAATATGCAACAGAAGGGTGGAGTGTTTTATCCACTTAAAGACAATGTCTTTAAAAGGCATTACTAACTGCTCAGCAGAGAAAATACAATTTAATTAATATGCGATGTATATAAAAACATGTTCTTGTATAATAACAAAACAAATAAAGCAAAACAAACAGAAGAACAAAAACAAAGATGTATATATCACCCATTCTGCAAAACTCATTCTACTAAATGCTTCAAAAATAAGCTTGTTGTAACGTAATACCTATGCCATTTATGTTCCATGTTGTGCGCTCATTCACTAAAAAAAATATGATAAATACCCTCTTACATTATAACAGCATGCACCCCAGACATGTTTTTTCTAATGTAGTCAAAGGGCAGTTTAACAGGATGCTAAGGCTTTGTAATGAAGGCTCTAACCTACAGATGCAGTTAGATACATTACATACCCTGTTTTTAGATAGTGGCTATAACAATTCTTTGGTTAGTAGCATTAGAGATTCTACCCTGACTGATGGAAATACTAAGATAAGAAAGGCATATAGAGGTTACGGATAGAAAGAGACGTATGGTTCTAAAGTTTCCTTCATTACTAGATATACTAATGATAATAAAAGCATAGTAAATATAATAAAGAAGAATTGGAGTATTTTGACCATGGACCCTAAAATCCTGGTAGTAATAGGAAATAATCCTAGTTTTAGCTACAGAAACAGTAGGAATCTAAAAAGGTTGTTATGCAAGGAATGTTCTAGCATCAAACTTAACAGATCGAACATGAATAAATATGGCACGTATCGATGTATGAGATGCAAAATGTGTAGTTTCATTACAGTTGAACAGCAGTTCGCTCATCCTACTATTGATTATGAGTTCAACCCCAGGTTTCATGCCTCATGTGATAGCAAGAATCTAATTTACTTAGCTACCTGCACAAAATGTACAAGGTTTTATGTAGGCATGACAACAAGAAGGTTGAAAGATGTATAAATCACATATATGATATAAGGAAAAGAAATCCACAAAATGCATTGGCCGAACATGTTATTCTATTCCCTGACCACACCTTTAAGTTCAGGGTGCTACAGATAGTTACCAAGAGTAGAAGGGGTGGTGACAACATAAACCATTTGGAATCCATAGAGCTCAGTTGGATCTTTAAGCTTAGAGCTCATATGGATCCGGGGCTCAACCAGTGTATTAGTATTAAACCTATACTTGAAGCACGTATATAGGGATTATTTAGCTATGACATACGTACATATAGATGTTTTAAATGAATGTTGGGTTTTATACCTTGGCAGCTTGTTGTTTTATTCGTTCATTTATTTATTTATTTATATATGTTTCTTGCATTTTTGCATTGTTCCAGAAGTTATTAGTTACATACATACTTTTAGGTATTTACACATACATATTTTTAGTAAATGTTCATACATAGTTTTAGTTTATGTTTTGTATTACATATATTATTTGGTATATTTAGTTGTGCTGCTGGAATATCTACTCTTTCTATGAATAAATTGTTTCAGATAGGAATAAGTGCTCATATACATTTTTTAGTGAATGAGCACACACCATGGAACATAAATGGCATAGGTATTACGTTACAACAAGCTTATTTTTGAAGCATTTAGTAGAATGGGTTTTGCAGAATGGGTGATATATACATCTTTGTTTTTGTTCTTCTGTTTGTTTTGCTTTATTTGTTTTGTTATTATACAAGAACATGTTTTTATATACATTGCATATTAATTAAATTGTATTTTCTCTGCTGAGCAGTTAGTAATGCCTTTTAAAGACATTGTCTTTAAGTGGATAAAAAACTCCACCCTTCTGTTGCATATTTTATTAATTATCTAATTAAGTCTTTGCTTTTTAAGTGTCCTTTGGAGTAAATGTATGTTAAATCTGAAGAAGCATGGCAGTGGAGCATGTGAAAGCGCTCATTTTTATCTATTAAACTGGATTTCATATACGTTGTGGTGGTCGTGTCCAGTCTTGTCATCCTCTACTTTGTATATGTAAAAGAACAGCATCACATGATATTTTGAAAGTCCAATTTCCTGTATGCAAGAAGCATACAAAGAGGAGATATCTTTTGTGACTTCTCAGAATTCAGATAGTATCTTCAAAGGGGCTAAATATATAATTTGTTGCTTAGAGATGCTGCTGCCGCAGGCAGCACTGTGTAAAAAAATATAAAGGCTACTGGACCAACAGCACAAATGTGTGCTGTTTTGTGTGCACATGTATGTATACATTACTGTATACATGTCAACCACCAAGAACAAAAAACTGATGTGAAAAACAAGAAAAATGGCTCAGGAAAAATGCCAGCGTCCACAAACAAGTATTTAATAAAATCAATGTCCTTTAAAAAACAATGTTGGGATGGAAAAAAGTCCAAAATAAGCCGAAAAACAAGAATCAACAAATCCAAGTGTAAAGCGCTTTTCATCTGTTAATATAAACAGACTTCTTCAGACAAATGCACTCGGTAAGTCAAAGGGAATTTAAATGCAGCACAAGTAGTCACATGACAGATGTTACTTAAAGTTAACTCTTTCAGAGTCAGAGCAGTGCTGACTTGTTTTTCACCTTTTAAAGAGAAAGACAATATGCAAAAATCAAGAAAACCTAACAACAAGTAATTTGAGTTAAACACAGTGGTTCAATGTGTTTCATGCATTGCATTCTGGTTATTTTACACTCTACTTCTCAAAAGCGAGAAGTGTATATGTGACAATTACAGTGTGTAGGGCATAATAACATTATCACTTTGGTTTCTGTGAATTATGTGTAGGTCAATCATAGTGAATGTATGCAATGTGAACTTTGTCTCTGAATGTCACCCTTCTTTAATTTATCTTGATTTAGTAATTTTATATATCAACATTGTGAGTCAGTGGTCCTCAGCCATGTGATGCAGAGTATTCTGTGGCAATATGCAAAAATATCAGCTACAAACAGTGGTGAAGTGGATAGAGTAGTCACCTCAAAGAAAGAGGTTCCCCGGTTTGATTCTTGGCTGAGATGCCTTCTGTGTGGAGTCTGCACACCATCCCTATGTTTCTGTGGGTTTCCTTCGTGCTCTGTTTTCCAAGGACATGCAGTAGGTGGACTGGACACTCTAAATAGGTGTGAGTATGAATGTAAGTGTGTGCTGTGGAAAAACTACTGTGGCATGGCTAGCCACCCAGTGGTGTAAACCTTGCCTCTAGATGATTGTTACTGTTGAAGTGACACCCCAACCCCATGTGCAAAAATGGGAAACAAGTGTTGTGAATGGATGGATGGATGGATGGATCAGGTACATAACCTAGGGCATGCTGTGGCAGTATCATACTGGATCCAAGGCTCATCAGTCACACAGCAAAGATCATTCTGCTGTAGCATTAAAGTGAATTGATTGGTCTACAACTGTAAAGTACAGAGTCCTGTAAGGCCAATGCACTACAGATTTAGAACCATGAGCTAGACCTTCCCATTCCAGTGCTAGGCTGAATACAGTGGTCTACAAAATCAACATAACAAAGTAGAAAATGTCAGGGGCAGTACTACAATGTGGCCTGCAATTGAACAAAGCAGAGAAGCCCATATCAGTACTAAGGTGAATTCAATGTGATACAAATTCAACCATGTCAGCTAAGACATTGTGTGGCAGTTCTAAATGGAATCTAATGACCCTCAACCGTATAAAGTAGGGTATCCTATAGCAGTATTACACTGAGTATAATCTGTAACAATTCTAGCTGTGCAAATCGTGGTTAAGGATTAACGTAAACTTCTGGCTGCCATCTACCTCACTTTTTCCAATTTTATTATAGCCTTATAATTTCCATTGATATTGACCATACATGATTACCCATTAATGTTATTAATGTTTCATTTATGTTCCAGTACAAGCTAATATTTGGCACTGACAAATGTTTGTTTAATACTATCATAGAATACTGACATGTAGCATAGGTCATTAGGGTCCTCATTGTTATTGGTAGTTTTATTAGCAATCTTCTTCAGAAATGGCAAAGACAGTGTTTCTTTTCTACACACTTATTTTGCTGTGATATACTTGTCAATATATAATGTGTATAGAATGTTCTTTCTTGTATAAGTTGATTATTTCAGTTCGTATCAGTCTTGACCTGGTTGTATGCTGCGTTTATAAGAATCAGATATTTGGGTACTATATCTTATTCATATATAAAAGAATTCTACTGAAGTGTGTTAACATGTTTCTTATGAATTTATATTGTGCCAAAATTTGAAAGAGCTTTAGCCATATATATCATAGCTTCATAGCTTTATTTATCATACTCATGGACACAGCCATTATGAGCTTAATACCCCTCATATGCATTTGTCACATCCAGCACACAAATATAATTGAAAGTTCAAGTTTGTAAGGTTATCTCCTTTGGAAATGGACACCAGCAATCTAGTTTAAGGTGTTTTAATGTGTCTACATTGTTATTTAAAGCCTTCTTTGGTAACTGTCTATAAATAGGTGTTCTCTCTCTTAAGGTACAGTAATAGCAAACCTACATACTCACATGCTAATTATAAAACTTTGCTGTGCAAAGTCAGTTTTATTTGTAAGACAATGTCTTCAGCCACAATGTCAATTTACTTTTTGTGCTGATCTCTGAAAGGCAAACAAACAGATCCTGCAGTGCAATCACTCTGTTATTTCATTTAATATTTTCTTTGTTTTGTGGTATTGAAAATGGGCTCTGCTCATATAAATAGTGCTGACAACATCATTTCATCTTTTCAGCTTAATATGATCAACAGCTAGAAGCTCACAATGTGTTTTAATTGCTATGTTTGATGACTATATCTTATTGTAAGCTACCTTATTGTAAGCTACCTTATTTTAAGCTACCTTATTGTAAGCTATCTCATTGTAAGCTCTCTTACTGATGTCCTTCTGCTGAGCCGTGCTCAATGACATAACACTTTTGTTGAATATGCATACAGGTCAAGTTTCTCTCTTATATGTTAAGCATTTTTTACTATATAAGAGAGAGTTGTTATATAGTCATGTGAGTGTGCGTGCGTGGTGGTACGATGTATAGTAAGATGTTGTAGGTACAGACTGAAGCTTGTGCAGTATTTTACACGCAAGATCTGGAGTGAGTAGTCGAATATATGTTGTGCTTCAGGCTTTACTGGTTAGTGTGAGTGGCTGAAAGCATGTGGTACATTATGTATATGGTAATGTTTTGAGTGAGTGTTCTAAACTGTGACGTTGTCTTGCTTTTGTATGTCAGACTGGAGTGGTACAAAAGCAGGAAGTGTGTTTGTACAGGTAGGGGATGGAGTGTGTGTCAGAAAGTAAGGCATTGTTTGGGCTTTATGTGTCAGGATGAATGGTTTGTAGAATATTATGGGGAAAGTGTATATTATGTATACCTGGTGTGTACCTTGTGAAAGGTGTGAGAGGTACATGAGACACTTGTTTGTGTGAGTCTGTGCCCCAGCAGCACTTCCTCTAATCTAAGTGTGATCTCTGGCTTGATTATGTTAGTTTAGACATGAAAGGCTTGCCCCTCAGCAGGGCTTTGGAAAAGCTTGTTAGAAGTATGTATAGCATCTGTGTGTTTTCAGTTATGTACATGTATTAGTTGCATTTGCGTGTGTAAGTGTGTACATGTAAGCAAGTGCAAACACATTGATGTATGCATGCTTAACTTTTTTCTTTAGTTTAACAGACTAGTTGATGGCAGTTTTTTCAGAGTGTTTTTTTGTGGGGATGGGAGTCAGTCATTGAATAATGTTCTGTTGATACATTGGCTGTAATCTGTGAAACTACTCAGCATTGGGAAAGAGGCATGATTTATTCACTGCGAAAATATGACCTTAATATAAATAAAGAAGTGTGGGCAGTGAATCTGTACACATAGTGTAAGCAGTAATGCTTGCCATTTTGCCCACCAAAGTTTTTTTTTTTTTCTTTTGCAACCATCAGATTTGAAGTTATTCCCTTTGTAAAGCTGAGAAGATGAACATTACCTTGATGCATGTACCATCACCTATTTGAACTGGAAACACAGTTAAAATTCAAAATTAAAATGAAGAGTGTACTGCTAACCTAAAATGTATTGGCATGAATATATTTAGGACTGCTTTCTTCATTGTGGACTTAGAAAACTGTATCTCATACCTAGAATTTTGGGAAATGTTTGGATGTATTTATAAAGTGTGACAATGAACCCATTTAGTTTATGCTGTATACACCACATCTAAGATACCATATGCATTTACAATTGTAAAATAAACATAGCAGTTATATGAAAACAACACAAACAATGCATACTGCTGCAGTTATTGATACTATAGATATAATACATTAACAGGAGAATAGAAATACTGTATATCTGATAAAGGATTGGTTCTTCTTGAATGAAAGGGCAATTGAACAGATTGAAATGTTGCTAGCTCTAATACTGTACATTTTAGTCTGAGACAAATTTACTAGAGTTGCCTTGCTTAAAACTAGGTACAAAAGTTATACTAGAAGCACTTGCAGAAAGGAAATGGAACATTAAAGGCTAGTAATTCAGAATAACAATATCTTATTTTATAACAAAAGTGTTACTATTTATGTGACTTGTAAGACAGGGACTGTGAGAAATGTGTAGGCGTCAGCATTTCGTGTACCTAGGAGAATGCCTAGGTTAATTGTTTTAAGTAATTTGTTCAATGCCTTGCAGTAGAGTATTGCCTCACAGGTTCTGAAGATACTAGTTGTGCAATGCACATTTCTGATCCACATTGTCTATTGTAGACTTTGTTTATTATGTCACTTGTTCTGCTTAAAAAATACTGAGCATTCCAATAGTTATTGAAATGTGTAATGCTTGTTTAAGTAGTCTGATGTGTTCTCCCTCCTCATAGAGTGGCATGGCTGTGTCTATTGTTAAGGAAGGTTTTGGACTCAGCAATTTATAAGCATAGAGTGGTCTTGAACAAGTCTTTCAAACATTTTTCTTTAGTAGTCTTGAAGCTCCTTAAACAAACTTTATGGATAATATTGGGTTAAATACAATGCAAATTGAGTTTTTGAACAAAACGTTCTCAAGCGTTAATGAAATCATGTTACATTTGTGGGCCTGCCTCTTAGGGGTTGTTCTGTATGCTCTCCAAAGAAAGATTAATCCACTCCCCATATTCTTGCTTCTGCTATGAATTCCTAAATTACATTTGGACCGGGTTACAAAACGATGTAACCAAGTGGTTGTAAATTTGCACAGAAGGAAAAACAAAAAATAAAATATTATTGTTGCAGGCGGGCATGCACTTTTGAATTCCCTGTGTGTGGCTGGTTTGCCTTTAAATCCCATCCAACTTATATATACAAACTCCATGGCCACAGAAACACAAAGAAGGAAGAAATATCCCAAATGAAATGAATCCCTGTCAGTACACACACAGAAACTACATCAGTAGTGATTTATTAAGAAATACAGTTTCTATGATTCAGAAAAAGGCTTCCTGCGAAATATCCCAAATTAAATGAATCCCTGTCAGTACACACTTAGAAACTACACCAGTAGTGATTTATTAAGGAATACAGTTTCTATGATTCAGAAAAAGGCTTCCTGCGAAATATCCCAAATGAAATGAATCCCTGTCAGTACACACTTAGAAACTACACCAGTAGTGATTTATTAAGGAATACAGTTGCTATGATTCAGAAAAAGGCTTTCTGCGAAACATCCCAAATAAAATGAATCCCTGTCAGTACACACTTAGAAACTACATTGGTAGTGATTTATTAAGGAATACAGTTTCTATGATTCAGAAAAAGGCTTCCTGTGAAATATCCCAAATGAAATGAATCCCTGTCAGTACACACGTAGAAACTACACCAGTGGTGATTTATTAAGGAATACAGTTTCTATGATTCAGAAAAAGGTTTCCTGTGAAATATCCCAAATGAAATGAATCTCTGTCAGTACAAACTTAGAAACTACACCGGTAGTGATTTATTAAGGAATACAGTTTCTATGATTCAGAAAAAGGCTTTCTGCGAAACATCCCAAATGAAATGAATCCCTGTCAGTACACACTTAGAAACTACACCAGCAGTGATTTATTAAGGAATACAGTTTCTATGATTCAGAAAAAGGCTTCCTGCTCATAGCAATTTCCCAGCATAGCTTGGTTGATTACCATGATGGTGAGAAAATAAGATTCATATAAATATATATGATTCTAGTTCACTACATCATCAATACAGATCAACATTCATTAAATCAGCCTCAAATGGTCAAAATTCACAAAATCAAAAAGCAAATAAAAAAACAATGATTCCTGCTAATTATATAATCATGATCTGATCTTAAACCCTAACAAAACAAAGCTGCTACTTTTCCCCCCTTTCGTAGGTCCTCATCACTGTTCTTTACCATTAAATCTAATAATGGCACCATTATCTCCCCTGAAGCCCAAATTAAACTCTTAGGTGTTATAGTAGATAATAACCTTACATTTGATATGCATGTCAACCAAACTATCAAAACCATTAATAAAAAACTTGGCTCCTTTTATAAGATTAAACCTTTTCTTATGCCACTTGCTAGAACTGCTATTGCCCGTTCCCATGTACTCTCTACCCTTCTCTATGCCTCCCCTTTATTCACCAATCTGAACAAAGCCGACCTTAGCAAGCTCTTTAGCTGTTACAACCACATTACTAGATTTACCACAGGCACAGCATTTAGGACACACCACTGTCATAACCTAAATATTCTTGGATGGCTTGAATTACCTAGCCTACTTCAATACAACCAGCTTATAGTGGCATATAAAGTACTCAACCAATCTGAAAATATGCCTGCACTTAAAAGCATCATTAGCCCTTATAGTAACCTCAAGCCACTTCACTCATCTAACAGACTGCTGGTTCAAACATTCAAAACCAATAACTCAGCTGGGGACTCCCTGTTTGCCAACTCTGTCGGCAAAACTTGGAACTCCCTTCCTGCCGACCTTACTTTAGTATCCTCACTAACTCAATTCAAAAAAACTCTCAGACAACATTTTAAAACACACTGGTTATGTCCTTGTTCTAATCCTGACTAGACTAGCTCCTTTCTATAATTGTGTGCCAAACAGTACTTTATACTACATACAAGCTGTGGCATAATTGTTAGTTTAGAAACTTATATAAGTTTAATAATGATCAAATGTATAACTTGCTTGACTGAACAGAGTCTATAAACTGTTTGCAACATGTATTGATATTATGATTTTTCCTGTATTATTTTTTCTGTATGTTGTGTTTGCAGCTTTTCTCCCCAGGCCTCCACTGAAAATGGACATGTATCCAGTCGGACTATCCCGGACAACAAATGTAAAAAAAAAAAAATATATATATATATATATATATATATATATATATATATATATATATATCTACCAAGTCCAAGAATGCACAACAGTGGCAAAAGGGAAAAACCTTAGTCCCCACTGTCATTCAGTGTTGGCTCCATTTTGTTGTCAAAGATACTTTATGAAATGCACCTAAAATTAATGTGCATCTAAACAAATGAAACCCATTTATAACTAACTAAACATGTATATATCTATATATATATATATATATATATATATATATATATATATATATACATATATATATATATATATATATATATATATACATATATATATATATCTATATATATATATATATATATATATATATATATATATATACATATATATATATATATACATATATATATATATATACATATATATATATATACATATACATATATACATATACATATATATATATATATATATATATATATATATACATATATATATATATATATATACATATATATATATATATATATATATATATATATATATATATATATATATATATATATATATATATACACATATACATAAATACTTATATATACAGGTCTACCTGAAAAGGCCAGATCCCCACATTACTTAATCCAAAATGATTGAGACGACATCACTGGAGTGGCAAACACCACAGATTACCAAACTTTTTCACAGGGAAAACAGACAGTTGTC